>NC_069502.1:1140125809-1140425809 GCF_027579735.1 Bombina bombina
CTCACGTTCACATACAGAGACACACATACAGACAGACACATATACATACACACATAGTCACACACACACATACACACACACATTTATAATCACACAGATACACATACACACACACTCTTACTTTCACATACATACACACACGCACTCAGATACACACACATACATATACACGCATATTGACAAATAAGGAATATTTGCACATATCCATTTAAAAATATTGAGAAATATATTTTTAAATGTTGCTAAAAACACCTATGATTTTAGATTAAAATTGGGATCTTAGTCACACAATATATGTATGTATTTATTTAAACGTTTTCCAGTCTATCCAGACATGAACGTCATGCATTTAGTTCCCTGCTTAGCCATTAAATCCTTATCTGACTTCTCTGTAAATTAGTAATACTGTAATTATAGGCTTCATTGCTCCATAACCTGATTACCAGATACATCTCAGCATATATTGCTGGCACCATAAAAACACATATAATAGATACAAATCTTAAATAATCCTGCCAAATCTTAATTATGATATAAAAATAGGTCAAAAAGGCAAGCTTGGTGACTTCTAGGGGTGCTTTATATGATTTAACTGACACATCACATAATGCACCTTTGCAATTCACTTCCTTTGCAAATGTGATTGTAGAGTTCAGCCAGCTGCATGGGTTTATTTCAGGCTTGTCCAGCAGAAGGCCTGGAGGTTACAATGCAACTTACCAATTTGCCAGATAATTCTGCACATAAGTCCTCCACCCCTTGAAAGATTTTTTGTCTTTTTACATCGGTTAAGACATCACTAATGACAATATAAATGTAATCAGTTCAGATGTACGTCGCTAAGCGGAGAGGTGCTGCTGTGACTCCTGAATTATATTATTATGTTGCATTACCTCTATAAACATTTTGTATGGCCTTCTGACTCCTTGGGTTTACTTGTACAAATGCGCATCTATAAATTAAAATTGACCTTTATTAAAGGGATATAAAAGGGCTCCTTTAGTAATATATATATATATATTTGTTAAAGAAAACATAAAAAGATTGTGTTTCTTGTTAAATGAGCACTTAGAAATTCTTTTTGTGGCCACTGCCTACAGCTAAATAAGCGAGTGACCATTACAAAACTTAGTTTCTACTGTCACATGATTTGGCAGCAAAAAGTTCTCTATTGAACAACATGGGCAATAATCTGACTGCAGCCATTATAAGTGGCTCTTAGCAACACTTCAAATTAAAAGCTGCTCCTTTGCCTTCCTTTTGCCAACAGATATTGACCAAGGAAAAAATAGCTAAATCATTGTTTATATTACTCTAATAGCACTGATACTTGGGAAAACATTTCTTTTTATCTGTAATTTAGTTTTTTCCTTGCGGAGGAACGTGTTATACAGTGATTATTTTTTTGTATGTGTCAATACATTGGCATGAGAGAATCCTGGTTTAAAAGCAATATTTGGAAGCAAAACACTGAGGCATTGTGGCGTTTGTCTCAAAGCATCTTTTACTGTTGGAATTCAACAAGCTCTACTAAGGATAACAGGCAGACCAATAATCCTGTTGTTCTCCTTTCTGTTTTAAAGGCTGATTTTACCAATGTAAGTGGCAAGAGTCCATGAGCTAGTGACGTATGGGATATACATTCCTACCAGGAGGGAGCAAAGTGTCCCAAACCTCAAAATGCCTATAAATACACCTCCCACCACACTCATACCTTAGTTTTACAAACTTTGCCTCCTATGGAGGTGATGAAGTAAGATGTGCTTGATTTCTTCTGAAAGGCGCTTCTAAGCATTTTGGAGACCATTTCCTCTCAGAGTACAGTGTTTGACAGAGGGATGTGAAGGGAGTATTGCCTGTTGATTTCATGGTTTCACCTATGGGAAATCTATTCAAAGGCTCTCTGTAATAGGTTGCAGGGATTCATCCCTTGCCTTCCTTTTCAGATTGATGTTATACTCCTATATCATTACCGCTGCCGATATTTTTAAGTACTGGTTTGGCTGGTTTCTGCTATATGTGGATGGGTGTCTTCTGGTAAGTATGTATAATTTTTTTAAGACTCTCTCAGCTATGTTTGGCACGTTATATGATATTGTAAAGTTTTAAATATATGTGTTTACTTATATTTGCCATGAGTCAGGTCTATGTATATTTCCCTTTTGCAGTCTAACAGTTTCAGTATGGAAATTATGTTTTTTGGTAAGTTTATATTATTTTTTTCTTAACTGGGGTTCGTGTTTCAAATTTGACTTTGTTTCCAAAATTTTCGTGTGCAAAATAGCGCAAAATAATGTTTTTTTTTTATTGCGTTATTCTTAGCACAAAGTTGCACCTATGGTGACGCAGGTCTAATCATTTCCTGCTTCTTTGTTGACATTAGTTTTTTTGGCGCGAAGTTGCGCTTGTTATGATGCGAGTTGCGTCATTTCCTGGTGCGCCAAAATTATTGTTATATTACCCCTCTTCCTTTAATGCTTCTTGCTTTCTTTATATTATAGAGAGCTATGGTGCTTGCTTTTTTGCCTATTATTTTAGCATAAGCATTTTTTCCCATTCCTGAAACTGCTATATGAGGAAATTGGATATTTTGTTTAAATGTTATTTTTTTCTTTTTACATTTTACAAGATGTCTCAGTGTGATCCTGCCTCTCATGTTACTGAACACAATTCTACCAAAGCTAAGTGTGTTTGTTGTAAGCAAGCTGATGTTATTTCTTCAGCTCAATTATGTGGCATTTGTCATGACAAGCTGTTGCATGCTGATAATGTTTCTATTAGTACAAATACTTCAACATCTAATGTACATGATATTCCTGCAGATGTTTAGAATTATATTGCTGCAGCTATAGAGAAGGCTATGTCTGATATTCCGCCTTCAAATAAATGTAAAGGGTCTTTTAAAACTTCTCATAAATCTGATTTAATTTGTATTGATCGACAACATACTGAAGTATCCTCTGCTGATGAGGATCTCTCTAGGTCAGAGGATCCTGCATCAGACACTAAAATTGACAAATCTTCCTATCTTTTTAAGATTGAATATATTTGTTCTTTGTTGAAGGAAGTTTTGTTTACTTGGGGTATTGAAGAGTCTAGTCCTCTTGATGACAAAGCCAGTAAACGTTTAAATTCTGTTTTTAAACCTCCTGAGGTTTTTCCTATTCCAGATGCTATCTCTGATATGATTACTAAAGAATGGTCTAAACCTGGTTCTTCTTTTAATCCTTCTTCTAGGTTTAAGAAGTTGTATCCTCTACCTGTGGCTAATTTAGAGTTTTGAGAAAAAGTCCCTAAGGTTGATGGGGCTATTTCTACTCTTGCCAAACTTACTACTATCCCTATGGAAGATAGTACTTCTTTTAAGGATCCTTTAGACAGGAAGATTGAATCTTATATCAGAAAAGCTTATATACATTCTGGTTATATTCTTAGACCTGCAATTTCTATGGCTGATGTGACTGCTGCTTCAACTTTTTGGTTGGGCAGCTTAGCTCAACAGGTAGTGGATCCTGATTTGTCTAGCATTGTTCTTTTGCTTCAACATGCTAATCATTTTATTTGTGATGCTATATTTGATGTCATTAAGATCGATTTTAAATCTATGTCTTTAGCTATTTTAGCTAGAAGAGCTTTATGGATTAAATCTTAGAATGCTGACAAAATCTAGATTACTATCTTTATCTTTCCAGGGTAATAATTTATTTGGTTCTCTATTGGATTCTATTATTTCCACTATCTCTGGGGGGAAGGGAGTTTTTCTGTCCCAAGATAAAAAAAAGTCTAAGGGTAAATGTAAGGCTCATAATCATTTGCGTTCCTTTCATCAGAATAGGGAACAAAAAAAAAACACTCCTTCCCCTAAGGCCTCTGGTTCTAATGGGAGACCATCTTCAAATTGGAATAAAACCAAGCCTTATAAAAAAACATATCCAGCCCCAAGACTGCATGCAGGTACGGCCCTCAAGCCAGTTCAGCTGGTGGGGGGCAGATTGAAATTATTTCAGGACATTTGGACAGATTCTGTTCAGAATCAGTGGATTCAGAATATTGTGTCTCAAGGGTATCGAATAGGTTTCAGAATAAGACCTCCCATGGGAAGATAATTTCTTTCTCCTGTTCCAACAACCTGTGAAGACTCAGTCTTTTCTGAAATGTGTTTCAGACCTAGAGCTTTCAGGGGTGATTGTACCAGTTCCTCTCCAGGAACAGGGTTTTTGTTTCTATTCACATCTATTCATTGTCCCAAAGAAAGAGAATTCTTTCAGACCTGTTCTTGATATGAAGTTTTTAAATAGTTTTGTAAGAGACCCATCTTTCAAGATGGTGACTATAAGGACTATTCTGCCTTTTGTTCAGCAAGGGCATTTTCTGTCCACAATAGACTTACAAGATGCTTATTTTCACATTCTAATTCATCCAGACCACTATCAGTTTCTGAGATTCTATTTTCTATACAAGCATTACCAATTTGTCGCTCTTCCATTTGGCCTAGCGACTGCTCCAAGAATCTTCTCGAAAGTTCTCGGTGCCCTTCTATCTGTAATCAGAGAGCAGGGTATTGTGGTGTTTCCTTATTTGGACGATATTTTGGTACTCGCTCAGTTTTTTCATTTAGCAGAATTTCACACAAAACAACTAGTGTGGTTTCTTCAAAGGCATGGTTGGAGGATCAATTTACAAAAAAGTTTCTTGATTCCTCAAACAAGGCTCACCTTTTTAGGTTTAAAGATAGATTCAGTGTCCATGACTCTGTCTTTTAACAGACAAGAGGCAAATTAAATTGGTTTTAGCTTGTCTAAACCTTCAGTCTCGATCATTCCCTTCAGTGGCTATGTGCATGGAAGTTTTAAGTCTTATGACTGCAGCATCGGATGCAATCCCCTTGGCTCGTTTTCATATGAGACCTCTGCAGCTTTGCATGCTGAATCAATGGTGCAGGTATTATACTCAGCTATCACAGTTGATATACCAACATTCAACTCTCTTTGTCTTGGTGGTTGGGACATCACCATATTGTTCAAGGGGCTTCCTTTGTTCGTCCTTCCTGGACTGTGATCTCAACGGATGCAAGTCTTACAGGTTGGGGAGCTGTCTGGGGATCTCTGACAGCACAAGGGGTTTGGAAACCTCAAGAGGCGAGGTTACCAATCAGTATTTTAGAACATGCTATTTTCAGAGCCCTTCAGGCTTAGCCTCTATTAAAGAGAGAACTTTTCATTTGTTTTCAGACAGACAATATCACAACAGTGGCATATGTCAATCATCAGGGAGGGATTCGCAGCTCTTTAGCAATGAAAGAAGTATCTTGGATACTTTCTTGGGCGGGGTCCAGCTCTTGTCTAATTTCTCTGATTCATATCCCAGGTGTAGACAATTGGGAAGCGGATTACCTCAGTCGTCAGACTTTGCATTTGGTGGAGTGGTCTCTCCATCCAGATGTGTTTTATCAGATTGTGCAGATGTGCGGTCTTCCAGAAATAGATCTGATGGCCTCATGTCTGAACAAGAAACTTCCCAGATAACTTTCCGGGTCCAAGGATCCTCAGGCAGAGATGATGGATGTTTTAGCAGTTCCTTGGTTTTACCAACCTGCTTACATTTTTTCGCCTCTAGTTCTTCCAAGGGTGATCTCTAAGATCACAATGCAACAATCTTATGTGTTTTTGATAGCACCAGCATGGCCTCACAGGTTTTGTTATGCGGATCTTGTCTGGATGTCCAGTTGCCAACCTTGGCCACTTCCTTTAAGGCCAGACCTTCTGTCTCAAGGGCCGTTTTTCCATCAGGATCTCAGATCTCTAAATTTTAACGTATGTAAATTGAACACTTAGTTCTTAGTCATAGAGGTTTCTCTGACTCAGTGATTAGCACTATGTTACAGGCTCGTAAATCTGTTTTAAAGGAAGATTTATTATCGGGTTTGGAAAACCTATATTTCATGGTGCGCCTCTCATAAATTCTCTTGGCATTCTTTTAGAATTCCTAGGATTTTACAGTTTCCTCAGGATGGTTTAGATAAAGGTTTGTCTGCAAATACTTTGAAGGGACACATCTCTGCTCTTTCTGTCTTATTTCATATAAAGATTGCTAAACTTTCTGATATTCACTGTTTTGTTCAGGCTTTGGTTCGTATCAAACCTGTTATTAAGTCTATTTCTCCTCCTTGGAGTCTCAATTTGGTTTTAAGGATTTTGCAGGCTCCTCCTTTTGAGCCTATGCATTCTTTGGATATTAAACTACTTTCTTGGAAAGTGTTATTTCTTTTGGCTATCTCTTCTGCTAAAAGAGTTTCTGAGTTGTTGGCTCTCTCTTGAGTCTCCTTATCTGATTGTCCATCAAGGAGAAGCTGTTTTGCGGACTTTGTTTGAATTTCTGCCTAAAGTTGTGAATTCTAAAAACATTAATAGGGAAATTGCTGTTCCTTCCTTGTGTCCTAATCCTAAGAATTCTCTTGAAAGATCTCTACATTCTTTGGATGTGGTAAGAGCTTTGAAATACTATGTTGAGGCTACTAAGGATTTCAGAAAGTCTTCTAGTCTATTTGTTGTTTTCTCTGGTTGCAGGAAAGGTCAGAAAGCCTCTGCCATTTCTTTGACATCTTGGTTAAAACTTTTGATTCACAAAGCTTATTTGGCGGAGGGGCAGTCTCTGCCTCAGAGAATTACAGCTCATTCTACTAGATCAGTTGCCACTTCTTGGGCTTTTAAGAATGAAGCTTCAGTTGATGAGATTTGCAAAGCAGCAACTTGGTCGTCTTTGCATACATTTACTTAATTTTACCATTTTGATGTATTTGCTTCTTCTGAAGCAGTCTTTGGTAGAAAAGTTCTTCAAGCGGCTGTCTCAGTTTGGTTCTACTGCCTATGATTTGAGTTTTTAAAAAAAAATTTTTTTTAAGAAAACTTAATTATTATTTGGATTTAATTTCTCAGTGGAAATAGCTGTTTTTATTTTATGCCTCCCCCTCTAGAGACTCTGTGGATTTCCACATCTTGGGTATTATATCCCATACGTCACTAGCTCATGGACTCTTGCCACTTACATGAAAGAAAACATAATTTATGTTAGAACTTACCTGATAAATTCATTTTTTTCATAGTGGCAAGAGACCCACCCTATTTTTTGGTGGTTATGATTTTTTTTTTGTATAAAAGCCCATTTATTTTTTCCAGTTCCTCTTTTTGTATGCTTTTTTTTCTTCTTTTTTTTACACCTCACTACTTGGCTATACATTAAATAAGGTATGAGTGTGGTGGGAGGTGTATTTATAGGCATTTTGAGGTTTCGGAAACTTTGTCCCCTCCTGGTAGGAATGTATATCCCATACGTCACTAGCTCATGAACTCTTGCCACTATGAAAGAAATGAATTTATCAGGTAATTTCTTACATAAATTATGTTTTTCCTGTATCCTTATGGATTGAATTAACACCTTTTTAGGTTAGGGTTTAATATTTTCAGACATTTGCATTTGTAATTAATTCTCTGGTTAATATTGCAAGTAACCAATCTAGTTTCCTTGCATACATTAATTTATACTATATATCCAACAGTTTGCTTCTTCATATGGATACAAACCCACCAGTACTGAATGTCACTAGAGTATGAAAAGAAAAGATATGTAACTAACTTAAAGGGAGATGGTAGTCAAAAGCATACATTTAGCCACCAATCTGCAAGCGCTAACCTGGTGCTGAACCCAAAAAAATGGGCCGGCTTCTAAGCTTACATTCCTACTTTTTCCAATAAAGATACCAAGAGAACAAAGAAAAATTAATAGGAGCAAATTAGAAAGTTGCTTAAAATTGCATGGTCTAATTGAATCATAAAATAAAAAAAAATTGGGTTTCATATCCCTTGAAGCATAGTTCCCAATCAGAGCCTCTGTTAGGGCCGTGTTCTGTGCACTGTACCTCCCGGGGTTAGGGCTAAACAATCCTTTCATATAAATGCTGTTTTGTTGCTGCTACTTTGCAATAGTAGAGCACCGGCTCACTACCATCATTTATAGTATGTTCCTATAATACTCAGTGATATCATAGGTGAGCTCTCCTCACCTTCTGATTTGTCTTATGCTTGGTTTGTTTTCAGGATAGGATGTAGGTTATACTTACTGTAATGGGAACAAAGTAACATACCTACTACAACCAAAAATGTGACGTTGAGTTTAAAGAAATGTATCAGTAGATCTGTATCTATTAGTAGAAGTGTATTATGTTTCAGTGATCTATTTCTTATAGCGTTGCACAAGCACTTAGTGTACCTCCCAGTTGTCTCTTTAGTTGTTGGACAAGTTTGAATACATGGTGTATCCTATCATGTCACCTTTTCCCAGCTTTGTCCTAGTTCTTCTACATAACCTTGGATTACACAAATCCCGCTCCAGAATACCTAAACCCTGATTATAATTCAAATCCTGTCCCAGTGTCACTCAGGGGCCACATATGGGCCTGGGCCTCAAGCTCCCAATGTTAGATTGACACTTTAGATTGGGAGCTATTTCACAAGGGGCCCTGTACTTTCACCTAAATGTTCAAGGATATAACACAAAGGGTAAAACAATGCACAGTGATTGGAACAGACATCTTATGTTTACCACACACAAAGTGTTTCAACATGTATAAGTGCACATAGAAATGTTCTATTGTATTAGAAAATGTTATAAAGTCACTGGTGCTTGCATAGAACTATGTATTGTACCCTGTAATGTGGTTAAACACATTATTAAAGTAAGCTCCAGAACAACAATGCACAACTGTGACCTTGCTAGTGATTGGTGGCTACACATATATGCCTTTTGTCATTGGTACACTTGATGCATTCAGCTTGGTTCCAGTATATTGCAGCTCTGGAGCTTACTTTAACTATTTGTTTAACCCATTTGGAGGAATTAAACTGGAGCATTTTATTGTTGCTGTATTAATTGCATATAAAACATCAGAGCATTTCCTATTGGCACCTTTATTCTCCAACTTTGTAGAGCGCCAACAGATTCCGCAGCGGTATAGCATGGTTACAACTCACAATGCTATTGTTTGCTGATTTGCTACTGACTGTCAGCAAATATATATCCGGGCTGGGGCAGATTAATACTTAACAATATCATAACAATTGCTGTCCTTTATTAAAGGGATAGTAAACACCAAAAATGATATTGTTTAAAAAGATAGATAATCCCTTTTTCTTCTGTTAAGTGTGATCAGTCCACGGGTCATCATTACTTCTGGGATATTACCCAGCAGAGCTGCATATAGCTCCTCCCCTCTACGTCACTCCCAGTCATTCTCTTGCACCCAACGACTAGATAGGATGTGTGAGAGGACTATGGTGATTATACTTAGTTTTATATCTTCAATCAAAAGTTTGTTATTTTAAAATAGCACCGGAGTGTGTTATTATCTCTCTGGCAGAGTTTGAAGAAGAATCTACCAGAGTTTTTGTTATGATTTTAGCCGGAGTAGTTAAGATCATATTGCTGTTTCTCGGCCATCTGAGGAGAGGTAAACTTCAGATCAGGGGACAGCGGGCAGATGAATCTGCATAGAGGTATGTAGCAGTTTTTATTTTCTGACAATGGAATTGATGAGAAAATCCTGCCATACCGATATAATGTCATGTATGTATACTTTACACTTCAGTATTCTGGGGAATGGTACTTCACTAGAATTACACTGTAAGAAATACATAAAGCTGTTTAATAACTAGAGATTATGTTTAACGTTTTTGCTGGAATGTAAAATCGTTTTCATTTACTGAGGTACTGAGTGAATAAATGTTTGGGCACTATTTTTCCACTTGGCAGTTGCTTAATCTGTTTTCTGACAGTTTCTGTTCTCCCTCACTGCTGTGTGTGAGGGGGAGGGGCCGTTTTTTGGCGCTTTTACTACGCATCAAATATTTCAGTCAGCAACTCATTGTATTCCCTGCATGATCCGGTTCATCTCTACAGAGCTCAGGGGTCTTCAAAACTTATTTTGAGGGAGGTAATTTCTCTCAGCAGAGCTGTGAGAATTATAGTTTGACTGAGATAAAAAACGTTTATTCTGTAACTTGTTTCCTGCTTTCAGAATTTGTTATCTTTGCTAATGGGATTAAACCTTTGCTAAAGTTGTGTTATTTACAAGGATTGAGGCTATAACTGTTTCAATTTATTAATTTTCAACTGTCATAGATCTTCTGTGCTTCTTAAAGGCACAGTACGTTTTAATATTATTCTAATTGAATTGTATTTCCAAGTTACAAGTTTATTTGCTAGTGTGTTAAACATGTCTGATTCAGAGGATGATACCTGTGTCATTTGTTGCAATGCCAAAGTGGAGCCCAATAGAAATTTATGTACTAACTGTATTGATGCTACTTTAAATAAAAGTCAATCTGTACAAATTGAACAAATTTCACCAAACAACGAGGGGAGAGTTATGCCGACTAACTCGCCTCACGTGTCAGTACCTACATCTCCCGCTCAGAGGGAGGTGCGTGATATTGTAGCGCCGAGTACATCTGGGCGGCCATTACAAATCACATTACAGGATATGGCTACTGTTATGACTGAGGTTTTGGCTAAATTACCAGAACTAAGAGGTAAGCGTGATCACTCTGGGGTGAGAACAGAGTGCGCTGATAATATTAGGGCCATGTCAGACACTGCGTCACAGGTGGCAGAACATGAGGACGGAGAACTTCATTCTGTGGGTGACGGTTCTGATCCAAACAGACTGGATTCAGATATTTCAAATTTTAAATTTAAACTGGAAAACCTCCGTGTATTACTAGGGGAGGTGTTAGCGGCTCTGAATGATTGTAACACAGTTGCAATACCAGAGAAAATGTGTAGGTTGGATAAATATTTTGCGGTACCGACGAGTACTGAGGTTTTTCCTATACCTAAGAGACTTACTGAAATTGTTACTAAGGAGTGGGATAGACCCGGTGTGCCGTTCTCACCCCCTCCGATATTTAGAAAAATGTTTCCAATAGACGCCACCACAAGGGACTTATGGCAAACGGTCCCTAAGGTGGAGGGAGCAGTTTCTACCTTAGCTAAGCGTACCACTATCCCGGTGGAGGATAGCTGTGCTTTTTCAGATCCAATGGATAAAAAATTAGAGGGTTACCTTAAGAAAATGTTTGTTCAACAAGGTTTTATATTGCAACCCCTTGCATGCATTGCGCCGATCACGGCTGCAGCGGCATTCTGGATTGAGTCTCTGGAAGAGAACATTGGTTCAGCTACTCTGGACGACATTACGGACAGGCTTAGAGTCCTTAAACTAGCTAATTCATTCATTTCGGAGGCCGTAGTACATCTTACTAAACTTACGGCGAAGAATTCAGGATTCGCCATTCAGGCACGCAGGGCGCTGTGGCTAAAATCCTGGTCAGCTGATGTTACTTCTAAGTCTAAATTGCTTAATATACCTTTCAAAGGGCAGACCTTATTCGGGCCCGGGTTGAAAGAGATTATCGCTGACATTACGGGAGGTAAAGGCCATGCCCTGCCTCAGGACAAAGCCAAAGCCAAGACTAGACAGTCTAATTTTCGTTCCTTTCGTAATTTCAAAGCAGGAGCAGCATCAACTTCCTCTGCACCAAAACAGGAAGGAGCTGTTGCTCGCTACAGACAAGGCTGGAAACCTAACCAGTCCTGGAACAAGGGCAAGCAGACTAGGAAACCTGCTGCTGCCCCTAAAACAGCATGAATTGAGGGCCCCCGATCCGGGATCGGATCTAGTGGGGGGCAGACTTTCTCTCTTCGCCCAGGCTTGGGCAAGAGATGTTCAGGATCCCTGGGCGCTAGAGATAATATCTCAGGGATACCTTCTGGACTTCAAATACTCTCCTCCAAGAGAGAGATTTCATCTGTCAAGATTGTCAACAATCCAGACAAAGAAAGAGGCGTTTCTACGCTGCGTACAAGAGCTCTTGTTAATGGGAGTAATCCATCCAGTTCCACGATCGGAACAGGGACAGGGGTTTTACTCAAATCTGTTTGTGGTTCCCAAAAAAGAGGGAACTTTCAGACCAATCCTGGACTTAAAGATCCTAAACAAATTCCTAAGAGTTCCATCGTTCAAGATGGAGACTATTCGGACAATTTTACCTATGATCCAAGAGGGTCAGTACATGACCACTGTAGATTTAAAAGATGCTTACCTTCACATACCGATTCACAAAGATCATTATCGGTACCTAAGGTTTGCCTTCCTAGACAGGCATTACCAGTTTGTGGCTCTTCCATTCGGATTGGCTACAGCTCCAAGAATCTTCACAAAGGTTCTGGGTGCTCTTCTGGCGGTACTAAGACCGCGGGGAATCTCGGTAGCTCCATACCTAGACGACATTCTGATACAAGCTTCAAGCTTTCAAACTGCCAAGTCTCATACAGAGTTAGTGCTGGCATTTCTAAGGTCACATGGATGGAAGGTGAACGAAAAGAAAAGTTCACTCGTTCCACTCTCAAGAGTTCCCTTCCTGGGGACTCTTATAGATTCTGTAGAAATGAAGATTTACCTGACAGAGGACAGGCTAACAAGACTTCAAAGTGCTTGCCGCACCCTTCATTCCATTCAACACCCGTCAGTGGCTCAATGCATGGAGGTAATCGGCTTAATGGTAGCGGCAATGGATATAGTACCCTTTGCACGCTTACACCTCAGACCACTGCAACTGTGCATGCTAAGTCAGTGGAATGGGGATTACTCAGACTTATCCCCTTCTCTGAATCTGGATCAAGAGACCAGAAATTCTCTTCTATGGTGGCTTTCTCGGCCACATCTGTCCAGGGGGATGCCATTCAGCAGACCAGACTGGACAATTGTAACAACAGACGCCAGCCTTCTAGGTTGGGGTGCCGTCTGGAATTCTCTGAAGGCTCAGGGACAATGGAGTCAGGAGGAGAGTCTCCTGCCAATAAACATTCTGGAATTGAGAGCAGTTCTCAATGCCCTCCTGGCTTGGCCCCAGTTGACAACTCGGGGGTTCATCAGGTTTCAGTCGGACAACATCACGACTGTAGCTTACATCAACCATCAGGGAGGGACAAGAAGCTCCCTAGCTATGATGGAAGTATCAAAGATAATTCGCTGGGCAGAGTCTCACTCTTGCCACCTGTCAGCAATCCACATCCCGGGAGTGGAGAACTGGGAGGCGGATTTCTTAAGTCGTCAGACTTTTCATCCGGGGGAGTGGGAACTTCATCCGGAGGTCTTTGCCCAAATACTTCGACGTTGGGGCAAACCAGAGATAGATCTCATGGCGTCTCGACAGAACGCCAAGCTTCCTCGTTACGGGTCCAGATCCAGGGATCCAGGAGCAGTCCTGATAGATGCTCTGACAGCACCTTGGGACTTCAGGATGGCTTACGTGTTTCCACCCTTCCCGTTGCTTCCTCGATTGATTGCCAGAATCAAACAAGAGAGAGCATCAGTGATTCTAATAGCACCTGCGTGGCCACGCAGGACTTGGTATGCAGACCTGGTGGACATGTCATCCTGTCCACCTTGGTCTCTACCTCTGAAACAGGACCTTCTGATACAGGGTCCCTTCAAACATCAAAATCTAACTTCTCTGAAGCTGACTGCTTGGAAATTGAACGCTTGATTTTATCAAGACGTGGGTTTTCTGAGTCAGTTATTGATACCTTAATACAGGCTAGGAAACCTGTTACCAGAAAGATTTACCATAAGATATGGCGTAAATACCTATATTGGTGTGAATCCAAAGGTTACTCTTGGAGTAAGGTTAGGATTCCTAGGATATTGTCTTTTCTACAAGAAGGTTTAGAAAAGGGTTTATCTGCTAGTTCATTAAAGGGACAGATCTCAGCTCTGTCCATTCTGTTACACAAACGTCTGTCAGAAGTTCCTGACGTCCAGGCTTTTTGTCAGGCTTTGGCCAGGATTAAGCCTGTGTTTAAAACTGTTGCTCCACCATGGAGTTTAAACCTTGTTCTTAATGTTTTACAGGGCGTTCCGTTTGAACCCCTTCATTCCATTGATATAAAGTTGTTATCTTGGAAAGTTCTATTTTTAATGGCTATTTCCTCGGCTCGAAGAGTCTCTGAATTATCAGCCTTACATTGTGATTCTCCTTATTTGATTTTTCATTCGGATAAGGTAGTCCTGCGTACTAAACCTGGGTTCTTACCTAAGGTAGTTACTAACAGGAATATCAATCAAGAGATTGTTGTTCCTTCTTTATGCCCAAATCCTTCTTCAAAGAAGGAACGTCTACTGCACAACCTGGATGTAGTCCGTGCTCTAAAATTTTACTTACAGGCAACTAAGGAATTTCGACAAACGTCTTCTCTGTTTGTCATTTACTCTGGGCAGAGGAGAGGTCAAAAAGCTTCCGCTACCTCTCTTTCTTTTTGGCTTCGTAGCATAATTCGTTTAGCTTATGAGACTGCTGGACAGCAGCCTCCTGAAAGAATTACAGCTCATTCTACTAGAGCTGTGGCTTCCACTTGGGCCTTCAAGAATGAGGCCTCTGTTGAACAGATTTGCAAGGCTGCAACTTGGTCTTCGCTTCATACTTTTTCCAAATTTTACAAATTTGACACTTTTGCTTCATCGGAGGCTATTTTTGGGAGAAAGGTTCTTCAGGCAGTGGTTCCTTCTGTATAAAGAGCCTGCCTATCCCTCCCGTCATCCGTGTACTTTTGCTTTGGTATTGGTATCCCAGAAGTAATGATGACCCGTGGACTGATCACACTTAACAGAAGAAAACATAATTTATGCTTACCTGATAAATTCCTTTCTTCTGTAGTGTGATCAGTCCACGGCCCGCCCTGTTTTTAAGGCAGGTAAATATTTTTTAATTTATACTCCAGTCACCACTTCACCCTTGGCTTTTCCTTTCTCGTTGGTCCTTGGTCGAATGACTGGGAGTGACGTAGAGGGGAGGAGCTATATGCAGCTCTGCTGGGTGAATCCTCTTGCACTTCCTGTTGGGGAGGAGTAATATCCCAGAAGTAATGATGACCCGTGGACTGATCACACTACAGAAGAAAGGAATTTATCAGGTAAGCATAAATTATGTTATTTACCATTCCCCAGTTTTGCATAACCAACACTGTTATAGAAATGTACTTTTTACCTCTGTAATTACCTTGTATCTAAGCTTCTGCTGACTGCCTCCTTATCTCAGATCTTTTGACAAACTTGCATTTCAGGCAATTAGTGCTGAATCTTAAATAACTTCACGTGCATGAGCACAGTGTTATCTATATGAAACACATGAACTAACACCCTCTTGCTGTGAAAAACTGACAACTGCAGGGGCGGCCTTCAAGGGCTTAGAAATTAGCATATGAGCCTACCTAGGTTTAGCTTTCAACTGAGAATAACATGAGAACAAAGCAATTTTGATGATAAAAGTAAATTAGAAAGTTGTTTAAAATCACATGCCCTATTTGAAGCATGAAAGTTTAATTTGGACTTAACTATCCCTTTAATGTTACTTAAGTACCTTTCCCCCATATTGTGTGTTTGGTGTGTGTGTGTGTATATATAAATTTAAACTTCTATTACCTTCTGTTTCTCTTGTTAAGTGTGTTCAGTCCACGGGTCATCCATTACTTATGGGATATATTCTCCTTCCCAACAGGAAGTTGCAAGAGGATCACCCAAGCAGAGCTGCTATATAGCTCCTCCCCTCACATGTCATATCCAGTCATTCTCTTGCAACCCTCAACAAAGAAGGAGGTCGCAAGAGGAGCTGGAGTTTTTACTTAACTATTCTTCAATCAAAAGTTTGTTGTTTTAAATGGCACCGGAGTGTGCTGTTTTTTTCTATCTCAGGCAGTATTTGGAAGAAGAAACTGCCTGTGTTTTTTTCCTATGATCTTAGCAGGCGTAACTAAGATCCACTGGCTGTTCTCGACATTCTGAGGAGTGGGGTAACTTCAGAAACTGGGAATAGCATGCGGGGTCCTCCGCAAATGAGGTATGTGCAGTACTTTATTTTCTGGGAATGGAATTGACTAAGAAAATACTGCTGTTACCGTATGATGTAAGTACAGCCTTAAATGCAGTAGTGGCAACTGGTATCAGGCTGATAAATGTATGCGCAGTCGAGTTATTTTCTAGGGACTAGAATTTGACTGAGAAAATACTGTTAAAACTGAAATTATACTTAAGCCTTATCTGCAGTGGTAGCGACTGGTAGCAGGCTTAGTGATAGCTTTGCATGACATTGGAAAATGTTGTTTTTTAATAAAACGTTTACTGGCATGTTATTCGTTTTTGTGAGGTACTTTGGTGATAAATCGCTTTGGGCATGATTTTTTTCCACATGGCTAACATATTTTTCTGCATGGAAACCGTTATATCAGGGCTCCCACTGTTGTGATAGGAGTGGGAGGGACCTTGTTTTAGCGCCTTGTTGCGCAGTTAAAATTCTTGCACAGTCTTCCTGCTTCTTCCTCCTTGATCCAGGACGTCTCTAGAGAGCTCAGGGATCTGCAAAATTCTTTTGTGAGGGAGGTAATCAGTCACAGCAGATCTGTGACAGTGTGCTGACTGTGATTAAAAGCGTTAAATCTTAATTGATATCTGTTTTATCCGTTTTGGGTATTGAGGGGTTAATCATCCTTTTGCTAATGGGTGCAATCCTCTGCTAATAATACACTTCTTGTTAAGAATTGTTTAATTATATCTGTATTTTTGAAGCACTGCAGCGTTTTTTATATTGCTTGTAAACTTATTGAAAGTGATTTCCAAGCTTGCTAGTTTCATTGCTAAGTCTGTTTAAACATGTCTGATTCAGAGGAAACTGTTTGTTCATCATATTCAAAAGCCAATGTGGAGCCCAATAGAACGATGTGTACCAATTGTATTGATATTGCTTTGAATAAAAGTCAATCTGTACCGATAAAGAAACTATCACCAGACAACGAGGGGGAAGTTATGCCGCCTAACTCTCCTCACGTGTCAGTACCTGCGTCTCCCGCTGGGGAGATGCGTAGGATTGAGACGCCAAGTACATCTAGGCCCTTACAAATCACTTTACATGATATGGCTAATGTTATGAAAGAAGTATTATATAATATGCCCGAATTAAGGGGCAAGCGCGATAGCTCTGGGTTAAGGACAGAGCGCGCTGATGACACGAGAGCCATGTCTGATACTGCGTCACAATTTGCAGAACATGAGGACGGTGAGCTTCATTCTGTCGGTGACGGTTCTGATCCGGGGAGACCGGATTCAGAAATTTCAAATTTTAAATTTAAGCTTGAGAACCTCCGTGTGTTACTAGGGGAGGTATTAGCGGCTCTGAATGATTGCGACACGGTGGCAATTCCAGAGAAATTGTGTAGGTTGGATAGATACTATGCGGTACCGGTGTGTACTGACGTTTTTCCTATACCAAAAAGACTTACAGAAATTATTAGTAAGGAGTGGGATAGACCCGGTGTGCCTTTTTCCCCTCCCCCGATATTTAGGAAAATGTTCCCTATAGACGCCACCACACGAGACTTATGGCAGACGGTCCCTAAGGTGGAGGGAGCAGTTTCTACGTTAGCCAAGCGTACCACTATCCCGGTGGAGGTTAGCTGTGCTTTCTCAGATCCAATGGATAAAAAATTAGAGGGTTATCTTAAGAAAATGTTTGTTCAACAGGGTTTTATATTGCAGCCTCTTGCATGCATTGCGCCTGTCACGGCTGCAGCGGAATTCTGGTTTGAGTCTCTGGAAGAGGCGATTCGCACAGAGCCGTTGGATGAGGCTTTGAGCAAAGTTAGAACCCTTAAGCAAGCTAATGCGTTTGTTTCAGATGCCGTAGTACATCTAACCAAACTTACGGCTAAAAATTCCGGATTCGCCATACAGGCGCGCAGAGCGCTCTGGCTTAAATCCTGGTCAGCGGATGTAACTTCCAAGTCTAAGCTACTTAACATTCCTTTCAAAGGGCAGACCTTATTCGGGCCCGGCTTGAAGGAAATTATTGCTGACATTACGGGAGGTAAGGGCCACGCCCTTCCTCAGGACAGGGCCAAACCAAAGGCCAAACAGTCTAATTTTCGTGCCTTTCGTAACTTCAAGGCAGGAGCAGCATCGACTTCCTCCGCTCCAAAACAGGAAGGAACTACTGCTCGTTACAGACAGGGTTGGAAAGGCAACCAGTCATGGAACAAGGGCAAGCAGGCCAGAAAGCCTACTCCCGCCCCTAAGACAGCATGAAGACAGGGCCCCCTATCCGGAGACGGATTTAGTGGGGGGCAGACTTTCTCTCTTTGCCCAGGCTTGGGCAAGAGATGTGCAGGATCCCTGGACGTTAAAGATTATATCTCAGGGATACCTTCTGGATTTCAAAACCTCTCCTCCACAAGGGAGGTTCCATCTTTCGAGGTTATCGACAAACCTAGTAAAGAGAGAGGCATTTCTACAGTGTGTACAAGACCTCTTAATCATGGGAGTGATCCACTCAGTTCCTCGATCGGAACAGGGACAAGGATTTTACTCAAATCTATTTGTGGTTCCCAAAAAAGAGGGAACCTTCAGACCAATCTTGGACTTAAAGATCTTAAACAAATTCCTAAGGGTACCATCGTTCAAGATGGAAACCATTCGAACCATCCTACCCATGATCCAAGAGGGTCAATATATGACCACGGTGGACTTAAAGGATGCTTACCTTCATATACCGATTCACAAAGATCATTATCGGTACCTAAGGTTTGCCTTTCTAGACAGGCATTACCAGTTTGTGGCTCTTCCCTTCGGGTTAGCCACGGCCCCGAGAATTTTTACGAAGGTTCTGGGCTCACTTCTGGCGGTACTAAGACCACGAGGCATAGCGGTGGCTCCGTACCTAGACGACATTCTGATACAAGCGTCAGTTTTTCAAAATGCAAAGTCTCATACAGAGATAGTTCTAGCATTTCTGAGGTCGCATGGGTGGAAAGTGAACGTGGAAAAGAGTTCTCTGTTACCACTCACAAGGGTTCCTTTTCTAGGGACTCTTATAGATTCTGTAGAGATGAAGATTTACCTGACGGAGTCCAGGTTATCAAAGATTCTCAATGCTTGCCGTGTCCTTCATTCCGTTCCAAGCCCATCAGTAGCTCAGTGCATGGAGGTAATCGGCTTAATGGTCGCGTCAATGGACATAGTGCCATTTGCGCGCCTGCATCTCAGACCGCTGCAACTATGCATGCTCAGTCAATGGAACGGGGATTACTCAGATCTGTCCCCTTTGCTAATTCTGGACCAGGAGACCAGAGATTCTCTTCTCTGGTGGTTTTCACCGGTTCATCTGTCCAAAGGAATGACCTTTCGCAGACCAGATTGGACGATTGTAACAACGGATGCCAGCCTTCTAGGCTGGGGAGCAGTCTGGAATTTCCTGAAGGCTCAGGGATCGTGGACTCAGGAGGAGAAACTCCTTCCAGTAAACATTCTAGAATTAAGAGCAATATTCAATCCTAGCGATGTTGGAAGTCTTGAAGATAATTCGCTGGGCAGAGTCTCACTCTTGCCACCTGTCAGCGATTTACATCCCAGGCGTAGAGAACTGGGAGGCAGATTTCCTAAGTCGCCAGACTTTTCATCCGGGAGAGTGGGAACTTCACCCGGAGGTATTTGCTCAACTGATTCGTCGTTGGGGCGAACCGGATCTGGATCTCATGGCATCTCGCCAGAACGCGAAGCTTCCTTGTTACGGATCCAGGTCCAGGGACCCGGGAGCGGTGCTGGTAGATGCATTAGCAGCCCCTTGGGTTTTCAACATAGCTTATGTGTTTCCACCATTTCCGTTGCTACCTCGGCTGATTGCCAGGATCAAACAGGAGAGGGCATCGGTAATTCTGATAGCGCCTGCGTGGCCATCCAGGACCTGGTATGCAGACCTAGAGGACATGTCGTCCTGTCCACCATGGTCTCTTCCTCTGAGGCAGGACCTTCTAATTCAGGGTCCTTTCAACCATCCAAACCTAATTTCTCTGAGGCTGACTGCCTGGAAATTGAACGCTTGATTCTATCAAAGCGTGGGTTTTCGGATTCGGTTATTGATACATTAATACAGGCTCGGAAACCTGTGACCAGAAAAATTTACCATAAGATATGGCGTAAATATTTATATTGGTGCGAATCCAAGAGTTTCTCATGGAGTAAGGTTAGGATTCCTAGGATATTAGCTTTTCTACAAGAGGGTTTAGAAAAGGGTTTATCCGCTAGTTCGCTAAAGGGACAGATTTCAGCTCTGTCTATTCTTTTACACAAACGTCTGGCAGAGAATCCAGACGTCCAGGCCTTTTGTCAGGCTTTGGCTAGAATTAAGCCTGTGTTTAAAGCTGTTGCTCCTCCGTGGAGCTTAAACTTGGTTCTTAAAAGTCTTCAGGGTGTTCCGTTTGAACCCCTTCATTCCATTGATATTAAGCTTTTATCTTGGAAAGTTTTGTTTTTGATGGCTATTTCCTCGGCTCGAAGAGTCTCTGAGTTATCTGCCTTACATTGTGATTCTCCTTATCTGATCTTTCATTCAGACAAGGTAGTACTGCGTACTAAACCTGGGTTTTTGCCTAAGGTTGTTTCTAACAGGAATATCAATCAAGAGATTGTTGTTCCATCATTATGTCCTAATCCTTCTTCAAAGAAGGAACGTCTTTTGCATAATCTAGACGTGGTCCGTGCTCTGAAGTTCTACTTACAGGCAACTAAAGATTTTAGACAAACTTCTTCTCTGTTTGTCGTTTACTCTGGACAGAGGAGAGGTCAAAAGGCTTCGGCTACCTCTCTCTCTTTTTGGCTTCGTAGCATAATACGCTTAGCCTATGAGACTGCTGGACAGCAGCCTCCTGAAAGAATTACAGCTCATTCCACTAGAGCTGTGGCTTCCACCTGGGCCTTTAAGAATGAGGCCTCTGTTGAACAGATTTGCAAGGCTGCAACTTGGTCTTCACTTCATACTTTTTCCAAATTTTACAAATTTGACACTTTCGCTTCTTCGGAGGCTGGTTTTGGGAGAAAGGTTCTACAGGCAGTGGTTCCTTCTGTTTAATGTTCCTGCCTTGTCCCTCCCATCATCCGTGTACTTAGCTTTGGTATTGGTATCCCATAAGTAATGGATGACCCGTGGACTAAACACACTTAACAAGA
Source organism: Bombina bombina (assembly GCF_027579735.1). Lineage (NCBI taxonomy): Eukaryota > Metazoa > Chordata > Amphibia > Anura > Bombinatoridae > Bombina > Bombina bombina. Next base: position 1,140,146,910 of record NC_069502.1, read on the forward strand.
GAAAACATAATTTATGCTTACCTGATAAATTTATTTCTCTTGTAGTGTGTTCAGTCCACGGCCCGCCCTGTCTTTTTAAGGCAGGTTATAAATTTTAAAATTATAACTCCAGTCACCACTGCACCTTATAGTTTCTCCTTTCTCGTCTTGTTTCGGTCGAATGACATGTGAGGGGAGGAGCTATATAGCAGCTCTGCTTGGGTGATCCTCTTGCAACTTCCTGTTGGGAAGGAGAATATATCCCATAAGTAATGGATGACCCGTGGACTGAACACACTACAAGAGAAATAAATTTATCAGGTAAGCATAAATTATGTTATTGTGCGGGCTATCCTGAAGCACACACTGCAGCTGTGCATGATCACCCCTTCTGTCACATAAGATACCGACTAGTATCTGTAAAGGGTTAAAATAAGAGAATGTGCAGGATGAGAAACAATAACAATGTGAGTACTAACTGTGATATTTTAGTTGTGTCCAGCAGGTTAATGTCCATTTATTATCCTGTACAAGTTATGCTTTTTCTTTTAATTGATCACATTATAATTGATTTTTGTTTACCTTGAAGATCCTGAGCAAAGAGCTGATGTTTACATGGAAGGAAAAGACCAGCTAGGAGGTTGGTTTCAGTCCTCTTTACTCACCAGTGTGGCAGTTAGAAATAAAGCACCCTATAAGTAAGTATACATATGTGAACTCCTCCTCCTCTTTCAACTTTTTATTCTAATCACTGTTTATGTGTTTATATACGTATTATTTATATATTTCATTTTATATATATTTTTCCAAACATCGCTGCAAGTGCATTTTCATTGTTTGTTTATATATGTATTATTTATATATTTCATTTTATTTATATATATATATATATATATATATATATATTCTTTCTTTCATGTAATAGGCAAGAGTCCATGAGCTAGTGACGTATGGGATATACAATCCTACCAGTAGGGGTACGTTTCCCAAACCTCAAAATGCCTATAAATACACCACACCCACAATTCAGTTTTACAAACTTTGCCTCCTATGGAGGTGGTGAAGTAAGTTTGTGCTAAGATTTCTACGTTGATATGCGCTTCTCAGCATTTTGAAGCCCGATTCCTCTCAGATTACAGTGAATGTCAGAGGGATGTGAAGGGAGTATCACCTATTGAATGCAATGGTTTTCCTCATGGGAGATCTATTTCATAGGTTCTCTGTTATCGGTCGTAGAGATTCATCTCCTACCTCCCTTTTCAGATCGACGATATACTCTCATATTCCATTACCTTTACTGATAACTGTTTCAGTACTGGTTTGGCCATCTGCTATATGTGGATGGGTGTCTTTTGGTAAGTATGTTTTCATTACTTAAAGGGACAGTAAACCTAAAAAATAATGTTATATAATTCTGCACATAGTGCAGAATTATATAACATTATTTTAGTGCTATAGTTATAAAAGCCTTTTTTCCCTTTTAATATTTTAAAAATATGCCGCTTTTACAGACCCGCTCTCTGCTGAGCGGGTCTGTTTTTTTTACTCAGCGCATCGGTCCAGCTGTATAGTCACAGCCCGGCCCGACCGCGCCATAAGACTAAGTGCAGCTCGCTCCTGCTCTGTCTGACAGCAGGAGCGAGCTTCACTTAATGTTATGGCGCGGTCGGGCCGGGCTGTGACTCAGGTTTAAGTAATATTTTCTTTTGCATACTGTCAGTTTCATATCTGGGAAATGCCTTTTTTTAGGAAAAATATTTTTCTTACCTGGGGTATAGTCTTTTTTTCAATTGACTGTTCTTTTTATTTTTGCAGACAAAATTAGGCTTGCGAGCGTAAAATGCCAAAGTACATTGCGTCATTTTTGGCGCAAGATTTTTTTGTGCGAAATTACGTTCGATGACGCAAATTCATCATTTCCGGCGTCTTAGTCGACACCGGGTCCTTTCACAAGGTTGCGTCTTAGATGACGTGAGTGTGAATTCTGTTTGTGTTGTGCATCATACTTGGAGCTAAATATTTTCATTATTTTAAACCCTATTCCTATATGCCTCTTGCTTTTTTCTCTATCAGAGGGCTATGCTGTTTGCATTTTTTTCCCATTCATGAAACTGTCATATAAGGAAATTGATCATTTTGCTTTATATGTTGTTTTTTTTCTCTTACATTTGCAAGATATCTCAATCTGATCCTGTCTCAGAAATCACTGTTGGAACCCTGCTGCTTGATAACAGTTCTACCAAAGCTAAGTGCATTTGTTGTAAACTTTTGGAGATTTTTTCTCCAGCTGTGGTTTGTAATAGTTGTCATGATAAGCTTTTACATGCAGAAAATGTGTCCATCAGTAATAGTGCATTGCCTGTTGTTGTTCCTTCAACATCTAATGTACAAGATATACCTGTGAATTTAAAAGATTTTATTTCTGATTCTATTCAGAAGGCTCTGTCTGCCATCCCACCTTCTAATAAACTTAAAAGATCTTTTAAAACTTCTCATAAAGTTGATGAATTTTCAAATCACCGACAACATACTAAATTATCCTCCTCTGATAAGGATCTATCTGATTCAGAAGATCCTTCCTCAGATATTGACTTTGACAAATCTACTTATTTATTTAAAATAAAGTACATTCGTTCTTTGTTAAAATAAGTGTTGATTACATTGGATATTGAGGAAACTAGTCCTCTTGATATTAAAACTAGTAAACGTTTAAATTCTGTTTATAAACCTCCTGTGGTTACTCCAGAAGTTTTTCCAGTTCCTGATGCTATTTCTGATATGATTTCTAAGGAATGGAATAGGCCTGTTACATCTTTTATTCCTTCTTCAAGGTTTAAAAAATTGTATCCTTTGCCAGCAGTTACATTGGAGTTTTGGGAAAAGATCCCCAAAGTTGATGCGGCTATCTCTACTCTTGCTAAACGTACTACTATTCCTATGGAAGATAGTAATTCTTTTAAAGATCCTTTATATAGGAAACTTGATCTTATCTAAGGAAAGCCTATTTATATTCTGGTCATCTTCTCAGGCCTGCAATTTCTTTGGCTGATGTTGCAGCTGCATCAACTTTTTGGTTGGAAGATTTAGTGCAACAAGAATTGAATTCTGATTTGTCTAGCATTGTTCGCTTGCTTCAACATGCTAATCATTTTATTTGTGATGCCATTTTTGATATCATCAAAATTGATGTTAAATCTATGTCTTTAGCTATTTTAGCTAGAAGAGCTTTGTTGCTTAAATCTAGGAATGCTGACATGACTTCTAAGTCTAGATTGCCATCTCTTTCTTTACAAGGTAATAAGTTATTTGGTTCTCAGTTGGATTCAATTATTTCAACTGTCACTGGGGGGAAGGGAGTTTTTTTTGCCTCAGGATATAAGACCTATGGGTAAATCTAAAGCTTCTAACCGCTTTCATTCCATTCGACAAATTAAGGAACAGAAACCAAATCCTTCCCCCAAGGAATATGTTTCCCATTGGAAACCATCTTCAAATTGGAATAAATCCAAGCCATTTAAGAAACCAAAGCCAGCCCCCAAGTCCACATGAAGGTGCGGCCCTCATTCCAGCTCAGCTGGTAGGGGGCAGATTAAGATTTTTCCAGGATGTTTGGACAAATTCTGTCCGAAATCAATGGATTCTGAGTATTGTCTCTCAGGGGTATCGAATAGGAATCAGAGTAAGACCTCCTGTGAGAAGATTTTTTCTCTCACGCATCCCAGCAAATCCAGTAAAGGCTCAGGCTTTCCTGTGTTTCAGAGTGTGTTTCAGACCTAGAGCTTTCAGGGGTAATCATGCCAGTTCCATTTCAGGAACAGGGTCTGGGGTTTTATTCAAATCTATTCATTATCCCAAAGAAAGGAAATTTATTCAGACCAGTTCTGGATCTAAAAATTTTGAATCGTTATGTAGGAGTACCAACTTTCAAGATGGTGACTATAAGGACTATTCTGCCTTTTGTTCAGCAAGGGCATTATATGTCCACAATAGACTTACAGGATGCTTATCTTCATATTCCGATTCATCCAGACTATTATCAGTTTCTGAGATTCTCTTTTCTAGACAAGCATTATCAATTTGTCGCTCTTCCGTTTGGCCTAGCGACAGCTCCAAGAATCTTTTCGAAGGTTCTCGGTGCCCTACTCTCTGTAATCAGAGAACTGGGTATTGCGGTGTTTCCTTATTTGGACGATATCTTGGTACTAGCTCAGTCGTTACATTCTGCAGAATCTCACACCAATCAACTAGTGTTGTTTCTTCGAAAACATGGTTGGAGTATCAATTTACCAAAAAGTTATTTGATTCCTCAGACAAGGGTCACCTTTTTAGGTTGCAGCCTGTCGGAACCTTCAGTCTCAGTCATTCCCTTCAGTAGCTATGTGCATGGAAGTTTTAGGTCTCATGACTGCAGCATCGGACGCGATCCCCCTTTGCTCGTTTTCATTTGAGACCTCTCCAGCTTTGTATGCTGAACCAATGGTGCAGGTATTATACAAGGATATCACAATTAATATCTTTAAATCCCAATGTTCGACTATTTCTGACTTGGTGGTTAGATCACCACTGTATAGTTCTAGGGGCCTCTTTGGTTCTTCCTACCTGGACTGTAATCACAACAGATGCAAGTCTTTCAGGTTGGGGAGCTGTTTGGGGATCTCTGACAGCACAAGGGGTTTGGAAATCTCAAGAGGCGAGATTACCAGTCAATATTTTGGAACTCAGTGGGATTTTCAGGGCTCTTCAGATTTGGCCTCTGTTGAAAAGAGAACCGTTCATTTGTTTTCAGACAGACAATATCACTACTGTGGCATATGTCAATCATCAGGGTGGGACTCACAGTCCCCAAGCTATGAAAGAAGTATCCCGGATACTTGCTTGGGCGGAATCCAGCTCGTGTCTAATCTCTGCGGTTCATATCCCAGGTATAGACAATTGGGAAGCGGATTATCTCAGCCGTCAGACTTTACATCCGGGGAATGGTCCCTCCATCCAGATATGTTTTCTCAGGTTGTTCAGATGTGGAGTCTTCCAGAAATAGATCTGATGGCTTCTCATCTAAAAAAGAAACTCCCCAGGTACCTGTCTAGGTCCAGGGATCCTCAGACGGAAGCAGTGGATGCGTTGACACTTCCTTGGGGTTATCAACTTGCTTATATTTTCCCGCCTCTAGTTCTTCTTCTAAGAGTGATCTCCAAGATAATCGTGTAGCAATCGTTTGTGTTGCTGGTGGCTCCAGCATGGCCTCACAGTTTCTGGTATGCAGATCTTGTTCGGATGTCTAGTTGCCAACCTTGGCCACTTCCATTAAGACTGGACCTTCTGTCTCAAGGTCCGTTTTTCCATCAGGATCTCAAATCATTAAATTTGAAGGTATGGAAATTGAACGCCTAGTGCTTAGTCATAGAGTTTTCTCTGACTATGTTACAGGCTCGTTAATCTGTTTCTAGAAAGATTTATTATCGAGTTTGGAAGACTTATATTTCATGGTGTTCTTCTCATAAATTCTCTTGGCATTCTTTTAGAATTCCTAGAATTTTACAGTTTCTTCAGGATGGTTTGGATAAGGGTTTGTCTGCAAGTTCATTGAAAGGACAAATCTCTGCTCTTTCTGTTTTATTTCACAGAAAGATTGCTAAGCTTCCTGACATTCACTTTTTTGTTCAGGCTTTGGTTCGTATCAAGCCTGTTATTAAATCAATCTCTCCTCCTTGGAGTCTTAATTTGGTTTTGAAGGCTTTACAGGCTCCTCCATTTAAGCCTATGCATTCTTTGGGCATTAAAATACTTTCTTGGAAAGTGTTGTTTCTTTTGGCCATCTCTTCTGCTAGAAGAGTTTCTGAATTATCTGCTCTCTCTTGTGAATCTCCTTTTCTGATTTTTCATGAGGATAAGGCAGTTTTGCAGACTTCATTTAAATTCTTACCTAAGGTTGTGAATTCTAACAACATTAATAGAGAAATTGTTGTCCCTTCCTTGTGTCCTAATCCTAAGAATTCTTTGGAGAGATTTTTACATTCTTTGGATGTGGTGAGAGCTCTGAAATATTATGTTGAAGCTACTAAAGATTTCAGGAAGACTTCTAGTCTATTTGTTATCTTTTCTGGTTCTAGGAAAGGTCAGAAGGCTTCTGCCGTTTCCTTGGCATCGTGGTTAAAGCTTTTGATTCTTCAAGCTTATTTGGAGTTGGGTCAAGCCCCGCCTCAGAGAATTACAGCTCATTCTACTAGATCAGTCTTCACAAGAAGAGTCCCCGAGGCCCACCCTTTTTATGGTGGTTATGACTTTTTTGAACAAAGCACAATTATTTCCAAATTCCTTTGTTGATGCTTTTTACTCCTTTCTTTATCACCCCACTACTTGGCTATTCATTAAACTGAATTGTGAGTGTGGTGAGGGGTGTATTTATAGGCATTTTGAGGTTTGGGAAACTTTGCCCCTCCTGGTAGGATTGTATATCCAATACGTCACTAGCTGATGATCTCTTCCCGATATGATAGAAATGAATTTATCAGGTAAGTTCTTACATAAATTATCTTTTTTCCCCAAAAACAATTGCTGCAAGTACAAGCAGATATCTTGATTGCTAGGTTGCATTTGTTTCAATTAATTTCATTTAACAATAGTGTAAGAATCCAGAACTGTATCATTGTTATACAATGGGCCTTCTTAAAGTGGCATGTTCTGAAAATATTCTTCCGAAATATATTTTTTTTAAATACATGGCAGGGTAATAGAGAAGACCTTACCGAAGCTGGCATTAGGCAAACTGTTAAATAATAAAAACATCCCCATAGCACATCTGATTCTATAAAGCTGCCTTGTATTCAGAACGTAATCAAATCCAAACACAACACATAGCGGTAGATAACGGACACATCATCAACCTCCAGCCACTTGCTAAGGCTCTTACGTGTTTCAGCTTACACCATTGTCATAGCTTAGGCAAACTGCTCACCTTAGGAATAAAACAAACTAATTTGTAAAGCATATAAAGGCATATATAATTTAAAAAAGCTTAAAGGGACACAGACCCCAAATGTTTTCTTTCATGATTACAATTGAGCATGCAATTTTAAGCAACTTTCTAATTTACTGCTATTATAAAAAAAAATGTTTTCTGGGTATCTTTATTTGAAAAAACAGGAATTTAAGCATAGGAGCCGGCCCATTTTTGGTTCAACACCTGGGTAGCGCTTGCTGATTGGTGGTTACATTTAACCGGAATCATAAAAGAAAACATTTGGGTTTTGCGTCTCTAATGCTTGACAATTAAAGGGACATTGAAGTGATTCATAAAATGGACATAGTACTGAAACATTTTCTAACTTTTATATGAAAGAGAAGTTAAACATGTTACAAATATTTTTTTCATGATGCTAAGAGGTTAAGTAAGTGCTGAATAAATTTAAAATGGTTGTGTACAACTGAGTCATGGGACTTTACAACTCAATGGCAGGAGCATCTATAAAATAAAGCTCTGTTATACATTGTAAAACATTCTCTTGTACATTGAAAAGTAAATGTGGCCTATCCTGTCTATTTAAGGAAGTATTAAAACTTTTTGTGACAGATCTTTTTTTTTTTTTTACTCACCACAGATACCAGTCAGCACTTACATATGCACATACGTGCCCCTTTCCACCGCAGCTCGCCTCTGGCAGGCTGAAATCCGCTGCCCGAATTTAGCATTGCACAAGAACACACAGCTGTCAATCTCCCTGGTCAGACGAGACTGGGGAGGTTGAAATTCGCCACCTAAGAGATCCCGACGATTTAGGGGAGCAGCGGTCTGATGACCGCTGCTTCATAAATACAGACGGCAGGTTCTCTTGTGAGAACCTGCAGTCGTAGGGGTGCAAAGCATTTGATAAATCGATCCCTATATAGATCCATACAGAACAGAGCTGCGCATCTCAAGCTGGATTCAGTTTAAAAGATTGTCAAGTACCAACTTGTACCCACAGCCTAAGGCACTCATTCCTGGGCATTTACTAAATGATAGTTGTAATTAGTAACAATCTAATTTGTTAGAACATTTTATTATTAGATTATTGCTCATTGCTATCCTGTTTTGGATGAACTTGTGAGCACATCTGTAATTATCCATCGTTCACATAATAAAAATCCTCTGCCTGTTAGAGCTTTTGCTAGTTACATTAGAATGTCCCTTTACATGAAACCAGTCGTAGTGTCATCCAAAGTAAGAAGCGTAAAAATGTATTTTCACTATGTTTTTGCTCACTTTGTTGTTGTGTTTGATTTATTTAGAAATGTTATTGTTCATGGATTCACTTTATCTGAAAAAGGAGAAAAAATGTCTAAATCAGTTGGAAATGTAGTGGATCCAGATGTCATTATCAATGGAGGGCAGGTGAGTTCACCTACAAGACAATATGAACCAGTAGAACAGTTATATATATATATATATATATATATATATATATATCAGTTAGCCGGTGGCCCAGCACTCCAACCTCTGTGGTGTAATCCTCGAAAGGCTGGTATTGATATGTGAAGTAAAGAAGGGCACTCACAGGATTTTTAGTTTCAACAATAGATGGCGTTTATTCTGAAACCATCAGAATTTATACATGAATGGTCATAGTCGACGTTTCGGCTCTTTTTTGAGCCTTCTTCAAGACAAAATTTATCTATACAAGATAAACATAAAATAGAAACTTAGATAATGTAGAACAAGTGATGACATACAACAAATACACCCAACACCATAATTACTATAATACAATTAAAACCAATCAGATAAACTGACACTCATATCCAGTCAAAGGACACAAAGAATAGCAATCAGTCACAGGATCCTGAACATAAGGACCGTATCTCAATATGAGGAGATCTAGATAGGCTCAGTACTTGCTGATTGGTGGCTGCACATAGATGCCTCGTGTGATTGGCTCACCCATGTGCATTGCTATTTCTTCAACAAAGGATCTCTAAAAAATTAAGCAAATTAGATAATAGAAGTACATTTGAATGTTGTTTAAAATTGTATTCTCTACATGAATCATGAAAGAAATATTTGGGGTTTAGTGTCCCTTTGAATTTTGCTTGTTTTTTCTTATTTGCAAAACAGGATAAAGTTAAGGAGCCTGCTTATGGGGCAGATGTCTTACGCTGGTGGGTGGCAGAGTCCAATGTGTTTACTGAAGTGCTAATTGGACCCATGGTACTTAATTCTGCAAGAGATGACATCAATAAGGTGAGAACTCTCCTTTAAAAGTGTGAATATAAATTGGGAAAGTGTCTTAAAACTGCATGCTCTGTCTGAATCATAGAAGTTTATTTTGACTTGAGTGTCCCTTTAATATAAATTTTTCATGCATCGATCATTTGGTTTGCAGTTACGGAACACATTGCGGTTCATGTTGGGGAACCTCTCTGGTTACAGCCCAGAAACAGACACCATCCCCAGCACAGAGATGTACGTCATAGACCAGTACATGCTGCATGTATTGCAGGACTACGCCAGCAAGGTAATCTTCTGTAGTCTACAAGTCCGATTCATTTATTAATAAAACTTTATTTCTTTTTACAAAATGTTATCTCCCAGTGCAGAACATCTTTCTCACAATCTAAAGGATTAGAAAGTCCCCTGTCAGTCTGTTATCACTGGGACCATTGCTAGATTAACATATTAAATGTACATGTGACCCAGACTTCCCAATTAAAATTAGTTCTGTCAATACCCTCTTTGCATGGTCTAAGGATAGCTCTTGTTTGTTCTATATGTGACTTAAAGGACCACTAAATACAGTAGAATTGTATAACTAACACATGCATAATAAAAAGACAATGCAATAGCGCATACTCAGAATTTTAAATAAGCAGTAGAAAAAAAAATTCTGACAATTTTTTCTCCCCCTCATTTTCTGCCCCCCTGTATCTTGTGCACGTGCTCAGTAGGAGATGGTGCCTTAGAAAGTATGAATATAAAAAGACTCTACAAAATTTGATAATAGAAGTAAATTGGAAAGTCTCTTAAAACTACATACTCTATCTGAATCATAAAAGTTTAATTTTATCTTTAGTGCCCCTTTAATATATAGTCTTGAAGGTTTTCAGTTCAGATAGTATGCTATTTGTGTTTATGCATATTATGACATTCGTATGCTAGACTAGTATAAAATATTAGAAAACTGAGCCTTAATTCATCTTGATCACATATTTGAGTGGCAGATTTCCCTCTAATGTACCTATTTCTTCTGTTATGTGTGATCAGTCCACGGGTCATCATTACTTCTGGGATATAACTCCTCCCCAACAGGAAATGCAAGAGGATTCACCCAGCAGAGCTGCATATAGCTCCTCCCCTCTACGTCACTCCCAGTCATTCTCTTGCACCCAACGACTAGATAGGATGTGTGAGAGGACTATGGTGATTATACTTAGTTTTTATAACTTCAATCAAAAGTTTGTTATTTTACAATAGCACCGGAGCGTGTTATTGCCTCTCTGGCAGAGTTTGAAGAAGAATCTACCAGAGTTTTTACTATGATTTTAACCGGAGTAGTTAAGATCATATTGCTGTTTCTCGGCCATCTGAGGGAGGTAAAAGCTTCAGATCAGGGGACAGCGGGCAGATGAATCTGCATTGAGGTATGTAGCAGTTTTTATTTTCTGAATGGAATTGATGAGAAAATCCTGCCATACCGTTATAATGACATGTATGTATACTCTACACTTCAGTATTCTGGGGATGGTATTTCACTGGAATTACTCTGTTAAAAGTACATTAAACCTTTTAATAGGTTTTTATTATGTTAAACGTTTTTTGCTGGAATGTAGAATCGTTTGCATTTTCTGAGGTACTGAGTGAATAAATGTTTGGGCATTATTTTTCCACTTGGCAGTTGCTTGTTTTAATTGTGACAGTTTCGTTTCTCTCTCACTGCTGTGTGTGAGGGGGAGGGGCCGTTTTTGGCGCTCTTTGCTACGCATCAAAAATTTCCAGTCAGTTACTCTTGTATTTCCTGCATGATCCGGTTCATCTCTAACAGAACTCAGGGGTCTTCAAACTTCTTTGGAGGGAGGTAGATTCTCTCAGCAGAGCTGTGAGACTTATATATTGACTGTGATTAAAAACGTTGCTCTGTAATTTTTATGTTTCAAATTTATTTATTGTTACTTTACTAATGGGAACAAACCTTTGCTAAAAGTTGTGTTGTTTTTAAGGATTGATGTTATAACTGTTTTTCAGTTCATTATTTCAACTGTCATTTAATCGTTTAGTGTTTCTTTGAGGCACAGTACGTTTTTGTTAAATAAGATTGTAACCAAGTTGCAAGGTTATTGCTAGTGTGTTAAACATGTCTGATTCAGAGGAAGATACCTGTGTCATTTGTTCCAATGCCAAGGTGGAGCCCAATAGAAATTTATGTACTAACTGTATTGATGCTACTTTAAATAAAAGCCAATCTGTACAAATTGAACAAATTTCACCAAACAGCGAGCCGACTAACTCGCCTCACGTGTCAGTACCTGCATCTCCCGCCCGGGAGGTGCGTGATATTGTGGCGCCTAGTACATCTGGGCGGCCATTACAGATAACATTACAAGATATGGCTACTGTTATGACTGAAGTTTTGGCTAAATTACCAGAACTAAGAGGCAAGCGTGATCACTCTGGGGTGAGAACAGAGTGCGCTGATAATACTAGGGCCATGTCTGATACTGCGTCACAGCTTGCAGAGCATGAGGACGGAGAGCTTCATTCTGTGGGTGACGGTTCTGATCCAAACAGATTGGATTCAGATATTTCAAATTTTAAATTTAAATTGGAGAACCTCCGTGTATTACTAGGGGAGGTTTTAGCGGCTCTTAATGATTGTAACACTGTTGCAATACCAGAGAAATTGTGTAGGTTGGATAAATACTTTGCGGTACCGGCGAGTACTGACGTTTTTCCTATACCTAAGAGACTAACTGAAATTGTTACTAAGGAGTGGGATAGACCCGGTGTGCCGTTCTCACCCCCTCCAATATTTAGAAAGATGTTTCCAATAGACGCCACCACACGGGACTTATGGCAAACGGTCCCTAAGGTGGAGGGAGCAGTTTCTACTTTAGCTAAGCGTACCACTATCCCGGTGGAGGATAGCTGTGCCTTTTCAGATCCAATGGATAAAAAATTAGAGGGTTACCTTAAGAAAATGTTTGTTCAACAAGGTTTTATATTGCAACCCCTTGCATGCATCGCGCCGATTACGGCTGCGGCAGCATTTTGGATTGAGTCTCTGGAAGAGAACCTTAGTTCAGCTACGCTGGACGACATTACGGACAGGCTTAGAGTCCTTAAACTAGCTAATTCATTCATTTCGGAGGCCGTAGTACATTTAACCAAACTTACGGCTAAGAACTCAGGATTCGCCATTCAGGCACGTAGGGCGCTGTGGCTAAAATCCTGGTCAGCTGATGTAACTTCTAAGTCCAAATTACTTAATATACCTTTCAAGGGGCAAACTTTATTTGGGCCCGGTTTGAAAGAAATTATCGCTGACATTACAGGAGGTAAGGGCTACGCCCTGCCTCAAGACAAAGCCAAAGCTAAGGCTAGACAGTCTAATTTTCGTCCCTTTCGGAATTTCAAAGCAGGAGCAGCACCAACTTCCACTGCACCAAAACAGGAAGGAGCTGTTGCTCGTTACAGACAAGGCTGGAAACCTAACCAGTCCTGGAACAAGGGCAAGCAGGCCAGGAAACCTGCTGCTGCCCCAAAGACAGCATGAACCGAGGGCCCCCGATCCGGGACCGGATCTAGTGGGGGGCAGACTCTCTCTCTTCGCCCAGGCTTGGGCAAGAGATGTTCAGGATCCCTGGGCGCTAGAGATCATATCTCAGGGATACCTTCTAGACTTCAAATTCTCTCCCCCAAGAGGGAGATTTCATCTGTCAAGGTTGTCAACAAACCAGATAAAAAAAAGAAGCGTTTCTACGCTGTGTACAAGATCTGTTATTAATGGGAGTGATCCATCCGGTTCCGCGGTCGGAACTAGGACAAGGGTTTTACTCAAACCTGTTTGTGGTTCCCAAAAAAGAGGGAACTTTCAGGCCAATCTTGGATTTAAAGATCCTAAACAAATTCCTAAGAGTTCCATCGTTCAAAATGGAAACTATTCGGACAATCTTACCCATGATCCAAAAGGGTCAGTACATGACCACAGTGGATTTAAAGGATGCTTACCTTCACATACCGATGCACAAAGATCATTACCGGTATCTAAGGTTTGCCTTCTTAGACAGGCATTACCAGTTTGTAGCTCTTCCATTCGGATTGGCTACGGCTCCAAGAATCTTCACAAAGGTTCTGGGTGCCCTTCTGGCGGTACTAAGACCGCGAGGAATTTCGGTAGCTCCGTACCTAGACGACATTCTGATACAAGCTTCAAGCTTTCAAACTGCCAAGTCTCATACAGAGTTAGTTCTGGCATTTCTAAGGTCGCATGGATGGAAAGTGAACGAAAAGAAGAGTTCTCTCTTTCCTCTCACAAGAGTTCCATTCTTGGGGACTCTTATAGATTCTGTAGAAATGAAGATTTATCTGACAGAAGACAGATTAACAAAGCTTCTAAATGCATGCCGTGTCCTTCATTCCATTCAACTCCCGTCAGTAGCTCAATGCATGGAGGTGATCGGCTTAATGGTAGCAGCAATGGACATAGTACCCTTTGCACGTCTACATCTCAGACCGCTGCAATTGTGCATGCTGAGTCAGTGGAATGGGGATTACTCAGACTTGTCCCCTACTCTGAATCTGGATCAAGAGACCAGAAAATCTCTTCTATGGTGGCTTTCTCGGCCACATCTGTCCAGGGGGATGCCATTCAGCAGGCCGGACTGGACAATTGTAACAACAGACGCCAGCCTACTAGGTTGGGGCGCTGTCTGGAATTCTCTGAAGGCTCAGGGACAATGGAATCAGGAGGAAAGTCTCCTGCCAATAAACATTCTGGAATTGAGAGCAGTTCTCAATGCCCTTCTGGCTTGGCCCCAGTTAAAAACTCGGGGGTTCATCAGGTTTCAGTCGGACAACATCACGACTGTAGCTTACATCAACCATCAAGGAGGGACAAGAAGCTCCCTAGCAATGATGGAAGTATCAAAGATAATTCGCTGGGCAGAGTCTCACTCTTGCCACCTGTCAGCAATCCACATCCCGGGAGTGGAGAACTGGGAGGCGGATTTCTTGAGTCGCCAGACTTTTCATCCGGGGGAGTGGGAACTTCATCCGGAGGTCTTTGCCCAAATACTTCGACGTTGGGGCAAACCAGAGATAGATCTCATGGCGTCTCGCCAGAACGCCAAACTTCCTCGCTACGGGTCCAGATCCAGGGATCCGGGAGCGGTTCTGATAGATGCTTTGACAGCACCTTGGAACTTCGGGATGGCTTATGTGTTTCCACCCTTCCCGCTGCTTCCTCGATTGATTGCCAAAATCAAACAGGAGAGAGCATCAGTGATTCTAATAGCGCCTGCATGGCCACGCAGGACTTGGTATGCAGATCTAGTGGACATGTCATCCTGTCCGCCTTGGTCCCTACCTCTAAGACAGGACCTTCTGATACAGGGTCCATTCAAACATCAAAATCTAACTTCTCTGAAGCTGACTGCTTGGAAATTGAACGCTTGATTTTATCAAAACGTGGTTTGTCTGAGTCGGTTATTGATACCCTGATACAGGCTAGGAAGCCTGTTACCAGAAGGATTTACCATAAGATATGGCGTAAATACCTATACTGGTGCGAATCCAAAGGTTACTCCTGGAGTAAGGTTAGGATTCCTAGGATATTGTCCTTTCTACAAGAAGGTTTAGAAAAGGGTTTATCGGCTAGCTCATTAAAGGGACAGATCTCAGCTCTGTCCATCTTGTTACACAGGCGTCTGTCAGAAAATCCAGACGTCCAGGCCTTTTGTCAGGCTTTAGCTAGGATCAAGCCTGTGTTTAAAACTGTTGCTCCGCCATGGAGTTTAAACCTTGTTCTTAACGTTCTACAAGGAGTTCCGTTTGAACCCCTTCATTCCATTGATATAAAGTTGTTATCTTGGAAAGTGTTATTTTTAATGGCTATTTCTTCGGCTCGGAGAGTCTCTGAGTTATCAGCTTTACATTGTGATTCTCCTTATTTGATTTTTCATTCAGATAAGGTAGTTCTGCGTACAAAACCTGGGTTCTTACCTAAGGTAGTCACTAACAGGAACATCAATCAAGAGATCGTGGTGCCTTCCCTGTGCCCGAATCCTTCTTCAAAGAAGGAACGTCTTCTACACAATCTGGATGTAGTTCGTGCCCTCAAGTTCTACTTGCAGGCAACTAAGGATTTTCGACAAACGTCTTCCCTGTTTGTCGTGTACTCTGGTCAGAGGAGAGGTCATAAGGCTTCGGCTACCTCTCTCTCCTTCTGGCTTCGTAGCATAATTCGTTTAGCCTATGAGACTGCTGGACAGCAGCCTCCTGAAAGAATTACAGCTCATTCTACTAGAGCTGTGGCTTCCACTTGGGCCTTTAAGAATGAGGCCTCTGTTGAACAGATTTGCAAGGCTGCAACTTGGTCTTCGCTTCATACTTTTTCCAAATTTTACAAATTTGACACTTTTGCTTCTTCGGAGGCTATTTTTGGGAGAAAGGTTCTTCAGGCAGTGGTTCCTTCTGTATAGTGAGCCTGCCTATCCCTCCCGTCATCCGTGTACTTTTGCTTTGGTATTGGTATCCCAGAAGTAATGATGACCCGTGGACTGATCACACATAACAGAAGAAAACATAATTTATGCTTACCTGATAAATTCCTTTCTTCTGTTGTGTGATCAGTCCACGGCCCACCCTGTTTTTTAAGGCAGGTAAATATCTTTTAAATTATACTCCAGTCACCACTTCACCCTTGGTTTCTCCTTTCTCGTTGATTCTTGGTTGAATGACTGGGAGTGACGTAGAGGGGAGGAGCTATATGCAGCTCTGCTGGGTGAATCCTCTTGCATTTCCTGTTGGGGAGGAGTTATATCCCAGAAGTAATGATGACCCGTGGACTGATCACACAACAGAAGAAAGGAATTTATCAGGTAAGCATAAATTATGTTTTTTACATACAACACACTCTGTTGATATTGCTTTCTATGGCATGTGTATTATATTATGGTATTGGCCTAGACAGTTTAATATTTATTTTGATCACATATATAGAGAGTGTTTGATGCCACATCTAACTACCTTTCTTTGCATATAACTTATGTTGTTGATTTTTATATAAACTCTGTAATTTATGTATTTTATTATTCTATGATGTCTGGACAATGTCTTATAAAATCTCAATAAAGAAATCTAAAAAAGTTACATGTGAAATGTATGTATCTGTATATATATATATATATATATATCCTACCAAGAAGAACAAGCACATCAAACAATTTATCCAGCAGCCATGGTGCACTTTAACGATTATTCACAGTTCCAGCAAAAAAGGCACTCACTGTTTACATAAAAAGTAACTTTTAATACGATTCCAAAAGTAAAAACGACATACAACGTTATGTCGTTTTTACTTTTGGAATCGTATTAAAAGTTACTTTTTATGTAAACAGTGAGTGCCTTTTTTGCTGGAACTAATATATATATATATATATATATATATATATATATATATATATATATATATATATATATAAATATGTGTGTGTGAATATATATATATATATATATATATACATATACATATACACACATACAGTGGATATAAAAAGTCACACACCCCTGTTAAAATGTCAGGTTTCTGTGATGTAAAAAAAATGAGACAAAGATAAATCGATTCAGAACTTCTTTCACCTTTAATGTGACCTATAAACTGTACAACTCAATTGAAAAACAAACTGAAATCTTTTAGGTAGAGGGAAGAAAAAATATAAAAATAAAATAATATGGTTGCAAACTAATACTTTGTTGAAGCACCTTTTGATTTTATTACAGCACTCAGTCTTTTTGGGTATGAGTCTATCAGCATGGCACATTTTGACTTGGCAAGATTTGCCCACTCTTCTTTGCAAAAACACTCCAAATATGTCCTGTGCACAGCCCTCTTTAGATCACCCCACAGATTTTCAATCGGATTCTGGTCTGGGCTCTGGCTGGGCCATTCCAAAACTTTAATCTTCTTCTGGTGAAGCCATTCCTTTGTTGATTTGGATGTATGCTTTGGGTCGTTGTCATGCTGAAAGATGAAGTTCCTCTTCATGTTCAGCTTTCTAGCAGAAGCCTGAAGGTTTTGTGCCAATATTGACTGGTATTTGGAACTGTTCATAATTCCTTCTAGCTTAACTAAGGCCCCAATTCCAGCTGAAGAAAAACAGCCCCAAAGCATGATGCTGCCACCACCATGCTTCACTGTGGGTATGGTGTTCTTTTGGTGATATGCAGTGTTGTTTTTGCGCCAAACATATGGCCAAAAAGTTTCCCACATGCTTTTGGGAGACTTCAGATGTGTTTTTGCAAAATGTAGCCTGGCTTGGATGTTTTTCTTCGTAAGAAAAGGCTTTCGTCTTGCCACTCTACCCCATAGCCCAGACATATGAAGAATATGTGAGATTGTTGTCACATGTACCACACAGCCAGTACTTGCCAGATATTCCTGCAGCTCCTTTAATGTTGCTGTAGGCCTCTTGGTAGCTTCCCAGACCAGTTTTCTTCTCGTCTTTTCATCAATTTTGGAGGGACGTCCAGTTCTTGGTAATGTCACTGTTGTGCCATATTTTCTCCACTTAATGATGACTGTCTTCACTGTGTTCCATGGTATATCTAATTCCTTGGAAATTCTTTTGTACCCTTCTCCTGACTGATACCTTTTAACAGTAAGATCCCTCTGATGCTTTGGAAGCTCTCTGCGGACCATGGCTTTTGCTGTAGGATGCGACTAAGAAAATTTCAGGAAAGACCAACTAGAGCAGCTGAACTTTATTCAGGGGTTAATCAGAGACACTTTAAATGATGGCAGGTGTATGCTGACTCCTATTTAACATGATTTTGAATGTGATTGCTTAATTCTGAACACAGCTACATCCCCAGTTATAAGACACTTATGCAACCACATTATTTTAGGGTTTTTTTTGTTTTCTTCCCTCCACCTAAAAGATTTCAGTTTGTTTTTCAATTGAGTTGTACAGTTTATAGGTCACATTAAAGGTGGAAAAAGTTCTGAAATGATTTATCTTTGTCTCATTTTTTTACATCACGGAAACCTGACATTTTAACAGTGGTGTGTATACTTTTTATATCCACTGTGTATATATATATATATATAAGTAAGCGAAATCAGATGCACTCTCAGGTCTTCCACAAAATTCTTTAATGGAACGTTTTCGGGGTTCACAACCCCTTCATCAGCATCAACATATAATCAAATATCACACAATTTATAGTGTTTCAAACAGTGTCTCACCAAACAAGTGTTACTCCAAAAAGTGCGCCAAATATCGAGTGTGGAACGCATCTTGCGTTCCATTGTGATCATGCCTACCGGAAGTGATGTTATCTCACTTCCGGTTTCGGAAGTATACAAGCAGTGTTATGTATTATGCCGTTATACATTCACTTTTACACAATCAAGTGTCATATGAGCTTCAATATGTAAGTGCAAAAAGTACCTTTTGGTATGTTAAATATCTGCCTTAGATCGCTATGTTATTAGCTCTGATCGGCAGGTTGAGTGTAGTAGTGTATACAAGTCGTCATAGCAACTGTAGCTATGGTTATGATACAAACCCAAATTCTTGTCTCAACACAGTGATAAATTGCCTAGTGTAGCGAGCATATATAAGTGACAATAAGTACTAAACATTCTAAGTCACATTCATGCATAGGTGTGCGCAATAGTATATATACATAGATATAAAAAATAAAAATAAAAAGTGGCGATTCTTGCTATACTTGTTATCAATACATATAAAGATGTAAAATGACTGCAAAATAATAGATGGACTCTTTGCAGGCTATACATCCACTGAATCAATTTGCAACATTATTCTGTTATGTTTTCCAGTAAATATATGGATAGATAAATAATGTACTATAATTAATTGGGCGCAACTTTTTATATCAATACCCAAAAGCTTTAAATGAATCAGTACATCTATTTCTCTGTATATTTGTGATATGGTACAGATATTTGGCCCAATAGAGAAATTCACTTAATAATGAAGTGAACTCACATAGAGACCCAGATTATCATGCTGGAATAAAGGGAGGTATATTTGATCATGTCAATATTCATGATCCCACCTTTTGATGTATACCACAATGTGTCACACAGCTAAGCCATGTCCCAAATACTAGAATAATACTTGGTGATGTGTCGAAATGTATCTTGGTTACATCTGAAATATAATCTCTTATTACACCAAGATAAACAGGTAAATAGGTCCAACTTATAGATGACCAAGTATGGACAGATAGAAAAAGTCCATCCTGTTACTCATTAGTATTTGTAAGTATATTGATGTATCCCCAGCATAAGGTCTAAGGTGCATAAGTGGGTAATTCTACCTCAGGGGCCAGGCTTCCACAACCAAGGTGGGGGGATTCCCCTCCACCCGGGTGTGTCGTAAGCGACCGGCTCGCATCGCTCAAAAGAGCAATGGAACTGGGAGCTACACGTAGCCACTATGACCCTGGGTTGTACCCCAAGCATGTAGCACTACCTTATTGAATCAGATAAGATTTTTAAAATCTGGGGTGGTATTTAATCCGCCTGGATATATGGTTCCCAATTTGAAGATCCACTGGGCTTCACGTTTAAGCAATGTCTTGCTCCTATCCCCTCCCTGATCCAATGGGGGTATGTGGTCAATGAGGATATAACGTATGGAAGAAACGGCGTGACCTTGCTTGGCACAATGGCGTGCAACAGGCTGTTCAGAGTCTCCCTGTTTAAGTGCAGATCGTATTGCATGCCTGTGGTTTGCCATTCATTCACGTAATGTGTCTGTAGTTTTGCCCACGTAAAAACACGAACATGGGCAGAAAAGGAGGTACACTACGTGTGTAGTGGTACACGTAATGGAGTGTTTAATCACGTATCTCCGATTAGTGTGTGGGTGATGAAAGGTTTTGGTACTGACCAGACCATTACACGTTGTGCAGCCTAAGCATCTATATGATCCTTTAATATTTATTTTGGCCCCTGTGGTGTAGCTTGATTTCTGATCAGTGCGCATTAGGAGGTCCTTAAGGTTGGTACCCCTCTTAAAACCCACCATAGGTTGTAGCTGCTGAATGTTAATTTAGGATCAGACGTCATTATGGGCCAGTGCTGATTTAAGATACGTCCCGTGTTCTTGGTGGTTGGAGTGAATGTAGTGGACATAATTAATCTATTGCTCGTATCTCTCTTTGATGTGGGCTTGATTAATTCATCTTGAGTGAGTGAAGATGCTGTGATCATGTTTTCTTGAATAATGGAGGATTTATACCCCCTCTCGCGGAATCTTTCTCCCACTCCTGCCAGTTGGGAGACCCCAGTCTGCATCTCTGAATTGTTTCTCATAGTTCTCACAAACTGAGATTTGACTATGCCCTTTAAGAGGGCAGGGGGGTGACAACTGTCAGCACTCAGAATAGAATTACGATCGGTTTGTTTATGGTATAGGGTAGTGCCCAATTGGTGTACCTTTTTAAAGACCGTCAGGTCCAGGAAGTTAATAGACTGTGTATCAACCTTCATCTTAAATTTAACATTGCTAGTGGCCATGTTGTATTTTTCAAACCAATTTTGTAGTTCCTCCATGGTCCCCCGCCACACCATGAAGATGTCGTCAATATATCTGTAATAGCATACTACTGCCGGATTGGTAGCATGCCACAGATACAAATTTTCAAATTGGGACATGTATAGGTTGGCGTATGCGGGGGCCATGGAGGAACCCATGGCTGTACCAGCCGTTTGTAAATAAAACTTACTTTCAAATCTAAAGTAATTTTTATACAAACAAAATTCTATCAAGGAGAGAAAGAATTCAACCGGTGGACCCTCATAAAGAGGGTTATTGGTGATATGTTCCTCAATTGCTTTGAGACCCTCAGTGTGGGGGATAATGGTGTACAGACTGTTGACGTCCAAACAGACCAAAAGGACATGATCACAAACAGACCGGTAGGCATGATCACAGTGGAACGCAAGATGCGTTCCACACTCGATATTTGGCGCACTTTTTGGAGTAACACTTGTTTGGTGAGACACTGTTTGAAACACTACAAATTGTGTGATATTTGATTATATGTTGATGCTGATGAAGGGGTTGTGAACCCCGAAAACATTCCATTAAAGAATTTTGTGGAAGACCTGAGAGTGCATCTGATTTCGCTTAATTATATCACTTATATTTGCACCCAGGCTGTTGCCTCTTGGTGGGCTGAACTGGAAATTGCTTGGATATATATATATATATATATATATATATATATATATATATATATATATATATATATATATATATATATATATATATATATATATATAAAATCAATGTAAATATTTGCATAGGAAATTAGTACATCTAGGCAAGTATCCCAGCTTGCTTTTCCCCAGAAATTCTTAATATACAATGTTTCCAATGCACAAGAGAATTGTGGGTAAGATATGCAAATTAGATATGCAAATTCTCATTATTTTTGCTTCAAAAATACTGTTTTGACACAGCGATCCTTTTAAACAGGATTATGACAGCAAACCAGAAATCACTCACTAGACAAGCCTGTTTTGTTCTTTTTGGAACTCATCAGTAGGAGATAGATTTCTGGTTGCTGCATTGGAAAAGCTATTTTCATGGTTAAACCAAAAATTCATTAAAATTATGGGGGGGAGATAAAAAACTGAAATTAAAATCCTCCATGTCTCAAAATTAAATCAATGTAAATATTTGCATAGGAAATTAGTACATCTAGGCAAGTATCCCCGCTTGCTTTTCCCGAGAAATTCTTAATATACAATGTTTCCAATGCACAAGAGAATTGTGGGTAAGATATGCAGATATGCAAATTAGATATGCAAATTCTCAGTTTTTTTTGCTTCAAAAATACATATATATATGTATATGTGTGTGTGTGTGTGTGTGTGTATATATATATATATATATATATATATATGTATGTATGTATGTATATGTGTGTGTGTATATATATATATATATATATATATATACATACATACAGAAAAGGTTAAGGGCACTCAGATTAATTTTCTCTTATGGTGCTTTGTTCAGAAGTAATAGATTTCTTTAAGATCCATTTTAATCACTAAATTAATCCTATAGATATATGTGCCCAATTGAGCAGATTGAACCAATTTAATCAATAAAACGTTCAGATAAATAGATTTTAGTTGCTACAACGAATTAATACAGCATAAATTAGCAAAATATATCTGAGAACGGATTGCACAAAGTAGTCACTTATCCGAAATGCTGAAAATCATCAATATATCTTCCATTAGGTTACAGAGGCATACAAGGGATACGATTTTGGGAAAGTTATTCGCCTGCTTGAAGCCTTCATTACAAGAGACTTGTCTTCATTCTACTTTAGTATTATAAAGGACAGGTAATCCTTTTTTTTCTCTGTCTACTAATATATATATATATTTTATATATATAATACTTACATATACACACACACATGTGGTCAAAATGTTTAGAACACCTATTTTTAAAGTTTTTAGGGAAATTTACGCAGTCTAATGTCTCAGTATACTTTCAATTTATAGTATATATCAAATAACCAATTTATACTCAAATTTTTGCTGTGAAGAATAGACGTTATTTCTTGGGACACAGATTCACAGTTTTGAGAACTACAAAACTAAGACTGTGTGGTAATTTCTAGATAGAAAAAAATGCACAAAATAATCTTACAGAAACCATAACATTGTGAATAGATTAATGGAATTTAAGTGATAGTAAACTTTACATGTTTTCAAATCAGGCCCAGGGCCGGATTGGGCAGCCGGGATAGCGGGAAAAATCCTGGTGGGCCGGCAGAGGTTGGGCTGGGTCAGCTGGTTAAGTGTGTGTGGAGAGCAGGCAGCAGCAAAGTTGTGACAAACTTGGGGGAGCGTGCCATAGTCAGGATGGAGCCGGCCTGCAGAGCTCAACTTCAAGTAGGTTAGTAGCAGCAGTGTAAGGGATTGGTGGGGAGTCTAGATCGGCTGCTGCGTTGCCTGTATTTGATTTATGCAGAAGTTTTATATGTACAGTGATCCACCTTAAGCGTTCCACCTTAAGAGCAACTTGAGCAAGCAGGAGGCAGTGAGGGGAGGGAGGGGTTTAGAGTGAATACTGTTTCCTCTTCCGTGTTTATGTCCGATCTGCTGCTGGGGATAAGGAATGTGCACTGCTATGTGTGATAAATCATACAAGTCACTGCTCACTCACTTGCAATGCTCAGGCTCCGGAGCTGCACGGACACAAGGGAAGAAGCAAAGCAGTGAGTTTATTTTCTGCCCAAATAACATGCTGCTCAATTTGCCTGCACTTGCATCTATGTTTGCTTAAATGAAATCCCACATTCCTTTCTTTACTCAAGGATTAACCTCTTGACTGCTAGAGAGGGAAGAATATAATATATGTAAAAATGTTTTTAAAAATAAACATTATGAAACTTGTTATTGCATATTTTTTTTAATGTTTGAAGAAGCTCACTTTTTTAAATTAAATCCATGACACCAGTAATCAAGTTTGTCAAGGCATTTAGGGTAAAAATGTAATATGAGATTTAGTTACAGTCCAATCCCTTAAAGAGACATTTTGATGTTATAATTACATGTCCTATTTGCCAGACATAAAACAGTACACTTACTGGCAGCTGATTCAATGTCACAGAGAGGGGATCTATTCTAATAGTTTCTAAGGATCAGTCTTTATTAGCCACGCAGGTACCAACCTGTGCTGGGTGATGTTGTTCAAGTGTGGGTATATGGGCACGTGCATACTTTCTCACAATTCTGAAAGGGATTGGTGTCCTTATATGTATTGCAGATCATGATTATGCACTGTGACTGTAAAGTAGCCTAGCCATCCAGTTTCTATCACAGCAAAGCCCATATCAGAGTTGAAGCTAGTGGCTTCACATTGTGCTGCTGTCCTAATGCCAATGCTTTGCTGTCTTAAATAAAACCAGGGGGCATAGTTGGCTGGGCAGGAGGGGGCGGGGCTGGGCAGGAGGGGGCAGGGCTCGGCAGGAGGGGGCGGGGCTGGGCCAGTCTATAAAAATTTCCAGGGCTGGTCTGATTTCCCAGTCCGGCCCTGATCAGGCCCGGAATTTAAGCGATATTTTAGATTTAAATTGATCACGTTTGAAAAAGATACACTGTAATTTACTTTTTCATCTAGCCGTGCCATTCTAATACCCCATGTTCAGGACAGCCCACTTCAAAACTCATATTTTTGTGAGCTAATGGATTGAACTGTTCTCCAATCAATGCTCTATCCGTATGGCACAGTTTTTGTAGCTAGAGCACTGATTGGAGAACAGTTTAAACTGTTCGCTCACAAAAAATATGAGTTTTGGAGTCGGCGGCTAGAGTATTTGGTATTAGAATAGAAAGGCTAGATTAGATTAAAAAGTAAGTTGCAGCGTATCTTCATTACAAGTGATCAATTAAAGTCCATCTAAAATATTGCTTAGATTCCGGACACGGTTTTAAAACATATGAAGTCTACCATCACTTTAATTTAACCAAAAAGTTTAACATTACAGCTATTATTATACAGCCTCATGCTACATAATTAAAATGAATCCTTATTTCAAGATGAGTAACCTTTAGATTATAATGTATCTTAAATAGAAAACTATCTTTATATAGATATTGCCTTAAAAAACATTGTAATAATAAGAAAAAAAACATATTTAAATAAAAAATTCCAATTGAAACCAATGGAATATGATTTTGTTGATTTAAAAAAAATCTTTCTAATTTGTATTTTTTTGTTGTTAATGTAGGCTTTACTGTGAAGAAGAGAGAGACCCCAAACGGCTTTCCTGCCAAACTGTTTTAGCTCAGGCATTGGATATTGTAGTTCGCTCATTTGCTCCAATTCTGCCCCATTTAGCAGAAGAGGTTTTTCAGTATATACCCTATAAAAAAGGTACAGACTGCTAGTTACACGGGATAAGCTAGGCCTATTAACAATAGTTAATATTGATGACAATATCCATAGAACATTTTGTGATATATATATTCACTGGGTAAACAACTGGAACAAACTTATTTAGTTAAGATACTGGTTTGATTGGTACACTTATGTTTATAATATGGAGCACATGATACTATAATCTATATTTCTTTCGTGTAATTGGCAAGAGTCCATGAGCCAGTGACGTATGGGATATACAATCCTACCAGGAGGGGCAAAGTTTCCCAAACCTCAAAATGCCTATAAATACACCCCTCACCACACCCACAATTCAGTTTTACAAACTTTGCCTCCTATGGAGGTGGTGAAGTAAGTTTGTGCTAAGATTTCTACGTTGATATGCGCTTCTCAGCATTTTTGAAGCCCGATTCCTCTCAGAGTACAGTGAATGTCAGAGGCATGTGAAGGAAGTATCACCTATTGAATGCAATGGTTTTCCTCACGGGGATCTATTTCATAGGTTCTCTGTTATCGGTCGTAGAGATTCATCTCCTACCTCCCTTTTCAGATTGACAATATACTCTCATATTCCATTACCTCTTCTGATAACTGTTTCAGTACTGGTTTGGCTATCTGCTATATGGGGATGGGTGTCTTCAGGTAAGTATGTTTTCACTACTTAAGACACTCTCAGCTATGGTTTGGCACTTTATGTATTTATATAAAGTTCTAAATATATGTAGTGTACTTATATTTGCCATGATTCAGGTTTCAGTATATTTCCTTTTGCAGACTGTCAGTTTCATATCTGGGAAATGCATTTTTTTAGGAAAATGTATTTCTTACCTGGGTATAGTCTTTTTGCAATTGACTGTCATTTTAAATTTGCGGGCTTAATTAGGCTCGCAAGGGCGCAAAATGCCAAACTATATTGCGTCATTTTTGGTGCAAAGTTCCGTGCGATCGCGCAAATTCGTCATTTCCGGCGTCTTTGTCGACGCCGAGACCTTTCACAAGGTTGCGTCTTCAATGACGCGAGTGTGTCATTTCCGGATGTTGTTAGCACCAAAAATTTTTCTCTGTTTGTGCGTCATTCTTTCCGCCAAATATTTTCAGAATTTAAACCCCATTCCTATGTGCCTCTTGCCTTTTTTCTCTATCAGAGGGCTATGCTGTTGCATTTTTTTCCCATTCCTGAAACTGCCATATAAGGAAATTGATAATTTTGCTTTATATGTTGTTTTTTCTCTTACATTTTGCAAGGTGTCTCATTCTGTTCCTGTCTCAAAAAATACTGTTGGAATCCTGCTGACTGATAACAGTTCTACCAAAGCTAAGTACATTTGTTGTAATCTTATGGAGATTATTTCTCCAGCTGTGGTTTGTAATAAATTGTCATGATAAACTTTTACATGCAGAGAATGTGTCCATCAGTAATAATACATTGCCTGTTGCTGTTCTTTTAACATCTAATGTACAAGATATACCTGTGAATTTATAAGAATTTTTTTGCCGATTCTATTCATAAGGCTTTGTCTGCCATCCGCCTTCTAATAAATGTAAAGGTCTTTTTTAAACTTCTCATAAAGTTGATGAAATTTCAAATGACCGACAACATACTGAATTATCCTCTTCTGATGAGGATCTATCTGATTCATAAGATCCTTCCTCAGATATTGACACTAACACATCTACTTATTTATTTAAAATGGAGTACATTCGTTCTTTGTTGAAGAAGTGTTGATTATATTGGATATTGAGGAGACTAGTCCTCTTGATTTTAACGCTAGTAAACATTTAAATTCTGTTTTTAAACCTCCTGTGGTTATTTCAGTTCCTGATGCTATTTCTGATATGATTTCTAAGGAATGGAATAGGCCTGGTACTTTTATTCCTTCTTTAAGGTTTAAAAAATTGTATCCTTTGCCAGCAATTAGATTGGAGTTTTGGGAAAAGATCCCCAAAATTAATAATGCTATCTCTACTCTTGCTAAACGTACTACTATTCCTACGGAAGATATTATTTCTTGTTAAGATCCTTTAGATAGGAAACTTGAATCTTCTCTAAGGAAAGCTTATTTATTTTCAGGTCTTCTTCTTAGGCCTGCAATTTCTTTGGCTGATGTTGCAGCTGCTTCAACTTTTTGGTCGGAAACTTTAGCGCAAGAAGTATCGAATCATGATTTGTCTAGCATTGATTCAACATGCTAATAATTTCATTTGTAAAGCTTTTTTTTGGTATCATCAAAATTGGTGTTAAATCTCTGTCTTTAGCTATTTTAGCTAAAAAAAGCTTTGTGGCTTAAATCTTGGAATGCTGATATGACTTCTAAGTCCAGATTGCTATTTATTTCCTTCCAAGGTAATAAATTATTTGGTTCAGTTGGATTCAATATTTTCAACTGTCACTGGGGGGAAGGGAGTTTTTTTGCCTCAAGATAAGATCTAAAGGTAAATTTAAAGCTTCTATCCGTTTTTGTTCTTAAATAAGGAACAGAAACCTAATTCTTCCCCAAGGAATCTGTTTCCAATTGGAAGCTTTCTTCAAATTGGAATAAATCCAAGCCAGCCCCTAAGTCCGCATGAAGGTGCGGCTCTTATTCCAGCTCAACTGGTAGGGGGCAGATTAAGATTTTTCTAAGATGTTTGGATCAATTTGGTCCAAAATCATTGGATTCAGAATATTGTCTCTCAGGGGTACAGAATAGGATTCAGAGTAAGACCGCCTGTGAGAAGATTTTTTTTCTCGCACGCATTCCAGCAAACTCGGTAAAGGCTTAGGCTTTCCTGAAGTGTGTTTCAGACCTGGAGTTATCTGGGGTAATCATGCCAGTTCCGTTTCAGGAACAGTGTCTGGGGTTTTATTCAAATCTATTCATTGTCCCAAAGAAAGTAATTTCATTCAGACCAGTTTTGGATCTAAAAATTTTGAATCGATATGTAAGAGTACCAACTTTCAATTTGTTTCCTTATTTGGACGATATCTTGGTACTTGCTCAGTCTTTACGTTCTGCAGAATCTCACACGATTCAACTACTGTTGTTTTTTCAAAGACATGGTTGGAGGATCAATTTACCAAAAAGTTCCTTGATTCCTCAGACAAGGGTCACCTTTTTAGGTTTCCAGATAGATTCAGTGTCCATGACTCTGTCTCTAACAAACAAAAGACAATTTAAATTGGTTTCAGCTTGTCGGAACCTTCAGTCTCTATTATTCTCTTCCGTAGCTATGTGCATGGAAGTTTTAGGTCTCATGACTGCAGCATCGGACGTGATTCTCTTTGCTCGTCTTTATATGAGACCTCTCCAGCTTTGTATGTTGAATCAATGGTGCATGGATTATACAAGGTTATCACAATTAATATCCTTAAATCCCAGTGTTTGACTATCTCTGACTTGGTGGTTAGATCACCATCGTATAGTTCTAGGGGCCTCTTTGGTTCGTTCAACCTGGACTGTGATCACAACAGATGCAAGTCTTTTCAGGTTGGGGAGCTGTTTGGGGATGTCTGACAGCACAAAGGGTTTGGAAATCTCAAGAGGCGAGATTACCAATAAATATTTTGGAAACTCCGTGTGATTCTCAGGGCTCTTCAGTTTTGGCCTCTGTTGAAGAGAGAACCCTTCATTTGTTTTCAGACCGACAATATCACAACTGTAGCATATGTGAATCATCAGGGTGGGACTTGCAGTCCTCAAGCTATGAAAGAAGTATCTTGGATACCTGTTTGGGTGGAATCCAGCTCCTGTCTAATTTCTGCGGTTCATATCCCAGGTATAGACAGTTGGGAAGCAGATTACCTCAGTCGTCAGACTTTACATCCGGGAGAATGGTACCTCCACCCAGATGTGTTGGCTTCCAGAAATAGATCTTATGGCATCTCATCTAAAAAAACAAAAAACTTCCCAGGTACCTTTCCAGGTCCAGGGATCCTCAGGCGGATGCAGTGGATGCATTGACATTTCCTTGGTGTTATCAGTCTGCTTATATTTTACCGCCTCTAGTTCTTCTTCCAAGAGTGATATCCAAAATCATCATGGAACAGTCATTTGTATTGCCAGTAGATCCAGCATGGCCTCACAGGTTTTGGTATGCGGATCTTGTTCGGATGTCCAGTTGCCAACCTTGGCCTCTTCCATTTAGGTCGGATCTTCTGTTTCATGGTCCTTTTTTCCATCAGGATTTCAAATCATTAAATATGAAGGTATGGGAATTGAAAGCCTAGTGCTTAGTCATAGTGGTTTCTCTGACTCAGTGATTAATACTA
Source organism: Bombina bombina (assembly GCF_027579735.1). Taxonomy (NCBI): domain Eukaryota; kingdom Metazoa; phylum Chordata; class Amphibia; order Anura; family Bombinatoridae; genus Bombina; species Bombina bombina. The sequence continues at coordinate 1,140,176,275 of NC_069502.1, forward strand.
TGTTACAGGCTCGTAAATCTGTTTCTAGAAAGATTTATTATCGAGTTTGGAAGACTTATTTTCATGGTGTTCTTTTCATAAATTCGCTTGGCATTCTTTCAGAATTCCTAGAATTTTTTATTTCACAGAAAGATTGCTAAGCTTCCTGATATTCACTGTTTTTAACAGGCTTTGGTTTGTATCAAGCCTGTCATTAAATCAATCTCTCCTCCTTGGAGTCTTAATTTGGTTTTGTGGGCTTTACAGGCTCCTCCATTGAGCCTGTGCATTCTTTGGATATTAAACTACTTTCTTGGAAAGTGTTGTTCCTTTGGCCATCTCTTCTGCTAGAAGAGTTTCTGAATTATCTACTCTTTATTGTGAATCTCCTTTCTGATTTTTCATCAAGATAAGGCGGTTTTGCAGACTTCATTTAAATTCTTTCTTAAGGTTGTGATTTCTAACAACATTAATAGATAATTTGTTGTCCCTTCCTTGTGTCCTAATCCTATTATTATTATTATTATTATCGGTTATTTGTAGAGTGCCAACAGATTCCGCAGCGCTATTAACAAAGGCGGAGTACAAAAAAAACAGTTATAGGGGTCAAATGGGTAGAGGGCCCTGCCAAGAGTTGCACTGTTGTAGTCAGCTCTTGAGAAGGTGATCAACAAACAGCTGGACTCTTAAGCTTACATGCTAGTGGGGTTCAGCGGATAGCAATGGAGGGGAGGAACTGGTATAAAGAAAAGTTAGCGTAGGTTGTATGCATCCCTGAACAGTAGAGTCTTTAGGGAGCACTTGAAGCTTTTAAAACTAGAAGAGAGTCTTGAGGCAGAGAGTTCCACAAGATAGGAGCCAGTCTGGAGAAGTCCTGTAAACGGGAGTCTGATGAGGTGACAAGAGAGGAGGAGAGTAGGAGGTTGTGAGCAGAGCGAAGGGGACGGGAGGGAGAGTATCTGGAGACAAGATCTGAGATATAGGGGGGAGCAGTGCAGTTGAGGGCTTTGTATGTCAAAGTGAGAATTTTGTGTTTGATCCTAGAGGCAAGAGGAAGCCAGTGAAGAGATTGGCAGAGTGGTGCAGCAGATGAAGAGTGACTTGTAAGGAAGATGAGTCTGGCAGAGGCATTCATTAAGGATTGTAAAGGAGCTAGGCGGTAGGTGGGGAGACCATAGTGGACAGAGTTGCAGTAATCGAGGCGGGAGAGGATGAGAGAGTGGATTAAAATCTTAGTTGTGTCTTGTGTAAGGAAGTGTCTAATTTTAGAGATATTTTTAAGGTGGAAGCGGCAGGCTTTAGCCAATGACTGAATGTGAGGAGTGAAAGAAAGATCTGAGTCAAATGTGACCCCGAGACATCGGGCATGCGGGGTAGGGGTAATGATGGAGTTGTCGACAGTTATAGAGAGATTGGGGGTGGAGAGTTTTGAAGAAGGGGGGAAAATAAGGAGCTCAGTTTTGGAGAGATTTAGCTTGAGGTAGTGAGAGGACATCCAGTTGGAGATGTAAAAAAGACAGTTAGAGACACGGGTTAGCAAGGAAGGAGAAAGGTCTGGTTCAGAGAAGTAGATTTGGATGTCGTCGGCATACAAATGATATTGTAAACCATGGGACTTTATTAGGGATCCTAGTGATGACGTGTAGATTGAGAAGAGAAGGGGACCGAGGACAGAGCCTTGCAGTACTCCGACAGAAAGTGGTGACGAGGCAGAGGAGGCCCCAGAGAAGGCTGCACTAAAGGTACGGTTTGATAGGTAGGAAGAGAGCCACGAGAGGGCTGTGTCACATATGCCGAAGGATTGGAGGGTTTGGAGCAAGAGAGGGTGGTTAACAGTGTCAAAGGCTGCGGACAGATCAAGGAGAATAAGCAGAGAGAAGTGGCCTTTTGATTTTGCTGTAAGTAGGTCGTTGGTACGAAAATGGGGGAGTGGGGCGTGAGGGCGCTAGTGAAAGCTTAAGAAATCTAATTAGTGAATGTTTCACACAATATGTGTCTGTGTAGTCAATGTCTGCTCGACTAATTACTCTGAATATATAAAACCAATTTTTATCAGTGTTTATTTATATGAGTATATAGTTTGTGTTGTATAACGTTTTAAGATATAGTATGACCATAAAAAATGTGAATGAAGTGCACTGTGTAATGAATCTTGTGCACCCAAAATTCTTTGATTATTAATATTTTTGTAAGTGAACACATTTTGGAACACGAAATCTAAGACGTATGAAATTTCCAGGAGTAGCATTGATTCTATATAGTATTGTATATTAATAATCAAAGAATTTTGGGTGCACAAGATTCATTACACAGTGCACTTCATTCACATTTTTTATGGTCATACTATATCTTAAAACGTTATACAACACAAACTATATACTCATATAAATAAACACTGATAAAAATTGGTTTTATATATTCAGAGTAATTAGTCGAGCAGACATTGACTACACAGACACATATTGTGTGAAACATTCACTAATTAGATTTCTTAAGCTTTCACTAGCGCCCCTCACGCCCCACTCCCCCATTTCGTATAAACACAAAATTTAGTCTGAAGGACTTATTACTGTGAGGTGTTTGGAATCACTGTTTCCAGCGCTCTACTTACTCCATTCACACCTAGGTCGTTGGTAACCTTAACAATTGCTGTTTCTGTGGAGTGATGGGGACGGAAATCCAGATTGCAGTGGGTCAAGGAGGGAGTTTATTGTAAGGAAATGGGATAGGCGTGCATAAGCTAGTTTTTCGAGAAGCTTTGATGCAAGAGGGAGGAGGGAAAAAGGGTGGTAGTTGGATGGGGAGGTAGGATCAAGGGAAGGTTTTTTGAGGATAGGTGTGACCAGTGCATGTTTCAGCAATGAGGGAAATATACCGGTGCTGAAGGAGAGGTTGAAAGTGTGTGTGAGTATAGGGGTAAGGGTGGCAGAGAGGGAGGGGAGTAGCTGTGAGGGGATAGGGTCTAGGGGACAGGTAGTGAGGTGAGAGCGCAGTATAAGAATTCTAATCCTAAGAATTCTTTGGAGAAATCCTTCCATTCTTTTGGATGTGGTAAGAGCTTTGTTATCTTTTCTGGTTCTAGGAAAGGTCAGAAAGCTTCTGACGTTTCCTTGGCTTCGTGGTTAAAGCTTTGGTTTCATTCAGCTTATTTTGGGGTTAGGTCAAGTCCCGTCTCCGAGAATTACAGCTCATTCTACTAGATCAGTCTCCACTTCGTGGGCTTTTAAGAATGAAGCTTCAGTTGATCAAAGCAGCAACTTAGTCTTCTTTGCATACATTTACTAAATTCTACCGTTTTTGATGTATTCACTTCTTCGGAAGCAGTTTTTGGTAGAAAATTTCTTCAGGCAGCTGTTTCAGTTAGATTCTTCTTCTTATGTTTTAAGTTTTTTTCTTTTCATTTAATAAGAATTAACTTATATTTTGGGTTGTGGATTATTTTTTCAGCGAGAAATGGCTGTTTTTATTTTTATCCCTCCCACTCTAGTGACTCTTGCGTGGAGTTCCACATCTTGGGTATTGCTATCCCATACGTCACTAGCTCATGGACTCTTGCCAATTACATGAAAGAAAACATAATTTATGTAAGAACTTACCTGATACATTAATTTCTTTCATATTGGCAAGAGTCCATGAGGCCCATCCTTTCTCCAACATAGGTGTGTCCGGTCCACGGCGTCATCCTTACTTGTGGGGATATTCTCTTCCCCAACAGGAAATGGCAAAGAGCCCAGCAAAGCTGGTCACATGATCCCTCCTAGGCTCCGCCTACCCCAGTCATTCTCTTTGCCGTTGTACAGGCAACATCTCCACGGAGATGGCTTAGAGTTTTTTAGTGTTTAACTGTAGTTTTTATTATTCAATCAAGAGTTTGTTATTTTGAAATAGTGCTGGTATGTACTATTTACTCAGAAACAGAAAAGAGATGAAGATTTCTGTTTGTATGAGGAAAATGATTTTAGCAACCGTCACTAAAATCCATGGCTGTCCACACAGGACTGTTGAGAGCAATTAACTTCAGTTGGGGGAACAGTGAGCAGTCTCTTGCTGCTTGAGGTATGACACATTCTAACAAGACGATGTAATGCTGGAAGCTGTCATTTTCCCTATGGGATCCGGTAAGCCATGTTTATTAAGATCGTAAATAAGGGCTTCACAAGGGCTTATTAAGACTGTAGACTTTTTCTGGGCTAAATCGATTCATTATTAACACATATTTAGCCTTGAGGAATCATTTTATCTGGGTATTTTGATATAATAATATCGGCAGGCACTGTTTTAGACACCTTATTCTTTAGGGGCTTTCCCAAATCATAGGCAGAGCCTCATTTTCGCGCCGGTGTTGCGCACTTGTTTTTGAGAGGCATGACATGCAGTCGCATGTGAGAGGAGCTCTGATACTTAGAAAAGACTTTCTGAAGGCGTCATTTGGTATCGTATTCCCTTTGGGCTTGGTTGGGTCTCAGCAAAGCAGATACCAGGGACTGTAAAGGGGTTAAAGTTTAAAAAACGGCTCCGGTTCCGTTATTTTAAGGGTTAAAGCTTCCAAATTTGGTGTGCAATACTTTTAAGGCTTTAAGACACTGTGGTGAAAATTTGGTGAATTTTGAACAATTCCTTCATGTTTTTTCGCAATTGCAGTAATAAAGTGTGTTCAGTTTAAAATTTAAAGTGACAGTAACGGTTTTATTTTAAAACGTTTTTTGTACTTTGTTATCAAGTTTATGCCTGTTTAACATGTCTGAACTACCAGATAGACTGTGTTTTGAATGTGGGGAAGCCAGAATTCCTATTCATTTAAATAAATGTGATTTATGTGACAATGACAATGATGCCCAAGATGATTCCTCAAGTGAGGGGAGTAAGCATGGTACTGCATCATTCCCTCCTTCGTCTACACGAGTCTTGCCCACTCAGGAGGCCCCTAGTACATCTAGCGCGCCAATACTCCTTACTATGCAACAATTAACGGCTGTAATGGATAATTCTGTCAAAAACATTTTAGCCAAAATGAACACTTATCAGCGTAAGCGCGACTGCTCTGTTTTAGATACTGAAGAGCATGACAACGCTGATAATAATGGTTCTGAAGGGCCCCTAACCCAGTCTGATGGGGCCAGGGAGGTTTTGTCTGAGGGAGAAATTACTGATTCAGGGAACATTTCTCAACAAGCTGAACCTGATGTGATTACGTTTAAATTTAAGTTGGAACATCTCCGCATTCTGCTTAAGGAGGTATTATCCACTCTGGATGATTGTGACAAGTTGGTCATCCCAGAGAAACTATGTAAAATGGACAAGTTCCTAGAGGTCCCGGGCTCCCAGAAGCTTTTCCTATACCCAAGCGGGTGGCGGACATTGTTAATAAAGAATGGGAAAGGCCCGGTATTCCTTTCGTCCCTCCCCCCATATTTAAAAAATTGTTTCCTATGGTCGACCCCAGAAAGGACTTATGGCAGACAGTCCCCAGGTCGAGGGAGCGGTTTCCACTTTAAACAAACGCACCACTATACCCATAGAGGATAGTTGTGCTTTCAAAGATCCTATGGATAAAAAATTAGAAGGTTTACTTAAAAAGATGTTTGTTCAGCAGGGTTACCTTCTACAACCAATTTCATGCATTGTCCCTGTAGCTACAGCCGCATGTTTCTGGTTCGATGAGCTGATAAAGGCGGTCGATAGTGATTCTCCTCCTTATGAGGAGATTATGGACAAGAATCAATGCTCTCAAATTGGCTAATTCTTTCACCCTAGACGCCACTTTGCAATTGGCTAGGTTAGCGGCTAAGAATTCTGGGTTTGCTATTGTGGCGCGCAGAGCGCTTTGGTTGAAATCTTGGTCAGCTGATGCGTCTTCCAAGAACAAGCTACTTAACATTCCTTTCAAGGGGAAAACGCTGTTTGGCCCTGACTTGAAAGAGATTATCTCTGATATCACTGGGGGTAAGGGCCACGCCCTTCCTCAGGATCGGCCTTTCAAGGCAAAAAATAAACCTAATTTTCGTCCCTTTCGTAGAAACGGACCAGCCCAAAGTGCTACGTCCTCTAAGCAAGAGGGTAATACTTCTCAAGCCAAGCCAGCTTGGAGACCAATGCAAGGCTGGAATAAGGGAAAGCAGGCCAAGAAACCTGCCACTGCTACCAAGACAGCATGAAATGTTGGCCCCCGATCCGGGACCGGATCTGGTGGGGGGCAGACCTCTCTCTCTTCGCTCAGGCTTGGGCAAGAGATGTTCTGGATCCTTGGGCGCTAGAAATAGTCTCCCAAGGTTATCTTCTGGAATTCAAGGGGCTTCCCCCAAGGGGGAGGTTCCACAGGTCTCAGTTGTCTTCAGACCACATAAGAAGACAGGCATTCTTACATTGTGTAGAAGACCTGTTAAAAATGGGAGTGATTCATCCTGTTCCATTAAGAGAACAAGGGATGGGGTTCTACTCCAATCTGTTCATAGTTCCCAAAAAAGAGGGAACGTTCAGACCAATCTTAGATCTCAAGATCTTAAACAAGTTTCTCAAGGTTCCATCGTTCAAGATGGAAACCATTCGAACTATTCTTCCTTCCATCCAGGAAGGTCATTTCATGACCACAGTGGATTTAAAGGATGCGTATCTACATATTCCTATCCACAAGGAACATCATCGGTTCCTAAGGTTCGCATTCCTGGACAAGCATTACCAGTTCGTGGCGCTTCCTTTCGGATTAGCCACTGCTCCAAGGATTTTCACAAAGGTACTAGGGTCCCTTCTAGCTGTGCTAAGACCAAGGGGCATTGCTGTAGTACCTTACTTGGACGACATTCTGATTCAAGCGTCGTCCCTATCCTCAAGCAAAGGCTCACACGGACATTGTCCTGGCCTTTCCTCAGATCTCACGGATGGAAAGTGAACGTGGAAAAGAGTTCTCTATCTCCGTCAACAAGGGTTCCCTTCTTGGGAACAATAATAGACTCCTTAGAAATGAGGATTTTTCTGACAGAGGCCAGAAAAACAAAACTTCTAGACTCTTGTCGGATACATTCATTCCGTTCCTCTTCCTTCCATAGCGCAGTGCATGGAAGTGATCGGTTTGATGGTAGCGGCAATGGACATAGTTCCTTTTGCGCGCATTCATCTAAGACCATTACAACTGTGCATGCTCAGTCAGTGGAATGGGGACTATACAGACTTGTCTCCGAAGATACAAGTAAATCAGAGGACCAGAGACTCACTCCGTTGGTGGCTGTCCCTGGACAACCTGTCACCAGGGATGACATTCCGCAGACCAGAGTGGGTCATTGTCACGACCGACGCCAGTCTGATGGTCTGGGGCGCGGTACTGGGGATCCCTGAAAGCTCAGGGTCTTTGGTCTCGGGAAGAATCTCTTCTACCGATAAATATTCTGGAACTGAGAGCGATAATCAATGCTCTCAAGGCTTGGGCCTCAGCTAGCGAGGGCCAAGTTCATACGGTTTCAATCAGACAACATGACAACTGTTGCGTACATCAACCATCAGGGGGAACAAGGAGTTCCCTAGCGATGGAAGAAGTGACCAAAATCATTCTATGGGCGGAGTCTCACTCCTGCCACCTGTCCTGCCTATCCCACATCCCAGGAGTGGAAAATTGGGAAGCGGATTTTCTGAGTCGTCAGACTTTGCATCCGGGGGAGTGGGAACTCCATCCGGAAATCTTTGCCCAAGTCACTCAGCTGTGGGGCATTCCAGACATGGATCTGATGGCCTCTCGTCAGAACTTCAAAGTTCCTTGCTACGGGTCCAGATCAGGGATCCCAAGGCGGCTCTAGTGGATGCACTAGTAGCACCTTGGACCTTCAAACTAGCTTATGTGTTCCCGCCGTTTCCTCTCATCCCAGGCTGGTAGCCAGGATCAATCAGGAGAGGGCGTCGGTGATCTTGATAGCTCCTGCGTGGCCACGCAGGGACTTGGTATGCAGATCTGGTGAATATGTCATCGGCTCCACCTTGGAAGCTACCTTTGAGACGAGACCTTCTTGTTCAGGGTCCGATCGAACATCCGAATCTGGTTTCACTCCAGCTGACTGCTTGGAGATTGAACGCTTGATCTTATCGAAGCGAGGGTTCTCAGATTCTGTTATCGATACTCTTGTTCAGGCCAGAAAGCCTGTAACTAGAAAGATTTACCACAAAATTTGGAAAAAATATATCTTTTGGTGTGATCTAAAGGATTCCCTTGGACAAGGTTAAGATTCCTAAGATTCTATCCTGTCCTTCAAGAAGGATTGGGAAAAAGGATTATCTGCAAGTTCCCTGAAGGGACAGATTTCTGCCTTGTCTGTGTTACTTCACAAAAAGCTAGGCAGCTGTGCCAGATGTTCAAGCCTTTGGTTCAGGCTCTGGTTAGAATTAAGCCTGTTTACAAACCTTTGACTCCTCCCTTGGAGTCTCAACTTAGTTCTTTCAGTTCTTCAGGGGGTTCCGTTTGAACCCTTACATTCCGTTGATATTAAGTTATTATCTTGAAAGTTTGTTTTTAGTTGCAATTTCTTCTGCTAGAAGAGTTTCGGAATTATCTGCTCTGCAGTGTTCTCCTCCTTATCTGGTGTTCCATGCAGATAAGGTGTTTTACGTACTAAACCTGGTTTTCTTCCAAAAGTTGTTTCTAACAAAAACATTAACCAGGAGATTTATCGTACTTCTCTGTGTCCGAAACCAGTTTCAAAGAAGGAACGTTTGTTGCACAATTTGATGTTGTTCGCGCTCTAAAATTCTAATTTAGATGCTACAAAGGATTTAGACAAACTCTTCCTTGTTGTTGTTTATTCAGGTAAAAGGAGAGGGCATAAAGCAACTTCTACCTCTCTCTCTTTTGGATTAAAAGCATCATCAGATTGGCTTACGAGACTGCCGGACGGCAGCCTCTCCGAAAGAATCACAGCTCATTCCACTAGGGCTGTGGCTTCCACATGGGCCTTCAAGAACGAGGCTTCTGTTGATCAGATATGTAGGGCAGCGACTTGGTCTTCACTGCACACTTTTACCAAATTTTACAAGTTTTATACTTTTGCTTCTTCTGAGGCTATTTTTGGGAGAAAGGTTTTGCAAGCCGTGGTGCCTTCCATTTAGGTGACCTGATTTGCTCCCTCCCTTCATCCGTGTCCTAAAGCTTTGGTATTGGTTCCCACAAGTAAGGATGACGCCGTGGACCGGACACACCTATGTTGGAGAAAACAGAATTTATGTTTACCTGATAAATTACTTTCTCCAACGTGTGTCCGGTCCACGGCCCGCCCTGGTTTTTTTAAATCAGGTCTGATGATTTATTTTCTTTAACTACAGTCACCACGGTACCATATGGTTTCTCCTATGCAAATATTCCTCCTTAACGGTCGGTCGAATGACTGGGGTAGGCGAGCCTAGGAGGGATCATGTGACCAGCTTTGCTGGGCTCTTTGCCATTTCCTGTTGGGGGAAGAGAATATCCCACAAGTAAGGATGACGCCGTGGACCGGACACAACGTTGGAGAAAGTAATTTATCAGGTAAACATAAATTCTGTTTTTTTGTGGTGGTTATGATTTTTTGTATAATAGCACAATTTTTTCCAAATTTCTTTGTGATTGCTTTTTACTCCTTTCTTATCACACCCACTTCTTGGCTATTCGTTGAACTTAATTGTGAGTGTGGTGAGGGGGGTATTTATAGGCATTTTGAGGTTTGGGAAACTTTGCCCCTCCTGGTAGGATTGTATATCCCATACGTCACTAGCTCATGGACCTCTTGCCAATATGAAAGAAATTAATTTATCAGGTAAGTTCTTACATAAATTATGTTTTAATGTATGAAAAGGGGCTGCATTAATCAGGGGAATCTTTACAAGGGGAATCTCTTGAACAAAAACAAGTAAAAGAACCAACAAGTAAAGGAATTATATTAGATTTAGTATAACAGTGATATAGTATCTGAAGTATCTGTGGGTAAAAACTTAGGGCTCTAGTGATCATCAGTCTTTGGTGTTAATACTCAAGCATAGGTACTGTGCAACCATAGTAAAACAAAAGTTTTAGAATTTAGAACAACTGATTTTTCTTAATTGGGCAAACACCTAAATTAATTTTTTTAATTAATTTTTTAATGAAAAAGCATTTAATAACAAAGGCTAAAGCTAGATGCAGAAGAGAAAATCTGTAAAAAAATGGTGACAAAAACTTTTTTAGATATATTAGTGAAAAAAACAAAAGGAGGGATAGTAAGACTCAAGAATGATGATCGAGTAGTGGAAGGAGATGAACTTTTGTTCAGTCTTTACAACTGATGGTAAAGATAGTTAGATTATAATAAGGGATGTTACTTTAAATGATAATGTGAGTAGTTACTTTTCTTTTACAGAGGAAGATGTTTCAAGGGCTTTATCAAAAATAAAAGTAAATAAGTCTGTGGTCCAGATAATATTCATCCAAGGTTTCTAGGAGAACTTCAATCCGTTATAAGCTACTCCATTAGCTGATTTATTTAATTAGTCACTGCTAACAGATTTGTTCCAAAAGACGAGAAAATTGCCACTGTAGTCTCCTCTTGATAAAAAAGGGTAGTAGGGAAGAGTCAAACTATAGTTAGGTCAGTTTGACACTCAATTGCAGGTAATTAACGAACGGGAAACCTTTTAAAGAAAGACTTGTGTCTTAACATCAGACAAACAACTTAGAAGGACAAAGGACAGCATGGTTTCACTGCTGTTAGATCATGTCAGACTAATCTAATTGATTTATTTGACCATGTAACTAAATTAGTAGACATGGGAGGAGCCATATTGTTGCATATCTAGACTTTAGCATAGCATTTGACACTGTGTTCCACACAACAAACGATTCACAAAATGTATTGCCTTGAGTAGATGCTAAGATTGTTAAGTGGGTAGAATGCTGGCTTAAGGATAGAAGGCAGAGGGTATCAATTTATAAAGTACATTCAATATGAGGGGTCAGTTTCTAGTGGTGTTCCCCAAGGGGTCAGTTCTTGGGCCTGGTTTTTTTAACATGTAATATGGGTAGACTTGATGGGCTTTTTGGTTTTTATCTACAGTGAAATTCGATCTTTCTATGCTTTTTAAGCTATTAATTTTAATATATTTACTTATTTATGTATTTTGTTTTAAGAATCAGTTTTCAGCAGTGGCTGGATCCAGCCTAACACTGTGTGGAAGAAGCCAGGGCTGGTTGAAGCAGTAGAGGCTGCATGTTCAATCAGAGATGTGTTTCTGGATCAATCCCGGCAAGAATGCTGCAGAATGCGAAGTAACCATTGTGATTGAGCCTGGGGTATACTGTTTGAATTAATGGAGGTAGGAGTTCTTTCATATCTGATATTGTAGTATTTAATATCGCTTCCAGAAGACTTCTTAAAGAGCCACAGTAGTCAAAAAGTTACTTGCTCTAATTTGGTAGTGCATGTATTTTTTAGACTAGTGACCTTGCATGATTATGTGTTTAACCCTATAAAGGGTTTAAACACACAGTAAAATTGTTTAAAAGGAGTATGCAATTGAGCATACAATAGGGTGCGCTAGTGATAATAAAAAAAAAAAAACAATAAAATGTGTTATAAAGAACAAAAAACATATAAAGCTATAACTAGCAATGCATATAGTAAACAATAAGTGCTACGAATAAACAATAAATACAGGTTGCAGAACAGTGCAATTAAAAAATGTGCTATCCACACTAGATCATATCATGTAACCAGTGTATAAAAATAAATAAATATTTCAGTGTTCCAAAAATATCTAATAGTATTTTTGTCCCCAAGGTGTAAAATAAAAAAATCCGGTGGAATAAAACCTGAATCAGTGGTGTAAAAAAAGATTGGTGGATAATCCAAGGGCAAACAAATGTTCAGTGAAAAAACAACCGGATACAAAAAATTCTGAATGAGAGTGTTAAAAAATGGTGCAGTCACCAAACCAATTCAAAAGGGAAGGCAGCTCCTCTCCGAGGCCGGTGGTGAGTCGGGTGATCTAAAAGATGGAAACAGAAAGAAGAGAGCGCTGGGGGATAGATCCTGCCTGTTGTCCGCCGAAAGTGGAAAAACCAGCTGTTCCTTGTGGCTGCCCCTATTGCAGCAACCAGGAACAGCTGGTTTTCCACTTTCGGCGGACAACAGGCAGGATCTATCCCTCCAGAGTACTGACTGCTGTAAAAGGTCAGCCTGCTCGTATGCACTACCAAATGCTCGTTGGTGCTGGGCTAGGGTCTGACAAAGAGGAAACATGCAGCAGAGACCGCAACAGTTAACAGGGAAGCGATAATACAAGGAAATAGTCACTGTGTTACACGCGGCTGCTGTCAGTTGGTCAGACTGCTTCTGCCCTGTCAGATCTCTCCTAGTCTTGAAGCAGGCGACACAGCAGGGAGGGCTTAATTAATCACATTCACCCGGCCAGCACCTTTACCTCTAGGACAACTTATTGAAGCCGTTCAATAAGTGGTTGGTGCAGTTGTTAATAAAGGTTCCAGTAAGAGGAAATGACATAGCATTCCTTCCCAGCTGCAGATCATCACAGAGCTGTAATAAATATGTTTAGAGAGCCTACATGATTGATTAGGTGACCTTTTATGTCAGTTTAGAGCCCTAATCATTAACGGTGACACTGCACTGCTCACACATACCATGCATTCCTTTCAAGCTCTCCAATACCCAGAATACTAGTCTCATATGAGCTTAGGGAGCAAAATAACAGCCCATCTATGATCTAAGTGTAATATGTGGCAGGGTATTGTAATTATAGTTGTGCTTTGTATGTGTATATAAATAAATGTATATGTTACATATAAACCTATAGCCTTTTAAAAGCATATCTATTACCTTAAATCTGAATCCATTATTTTTATTTAAAAAAAACATCTATATCACACATATTCTATGTTAGTTATGTATTTGGGACCTGCTCTGCTAAAAGTCAATCATTTATTACACCTTGGTTCATAACTGTGCATTATTCCCTGACAAAAGAGCAAGTCCAGAATTATTATTTAACATGCCCAGGACCATAATACCTTATATCCTAGAAACATCCCCTTAGCAATCCCCTTTTTTTAAAGCAGATAAAATAAAAAAAGTGAATTCTGACTGCTTGAATTTGTTAATGAAAATCATGGGCAGTAATCGTGATGCATCGCGATGCATCGTAGAATCGAATCGTATCGAAAAGTTACGATGATAATCGAATCGTGAGACAGGTGAAGATGCGCAGCTCTAATATATATATATATATATATATATATATATATATATATATATATAGATATACACACAGTATCTCACAAAAGTGAGTACACCCCCTCACATTTTTATAAATATTTTCTTATATCTATTCATGTGACAACACTGAAGAAATGACACTTTGCTACAATGTAAAGTAGTGAGTGTACAGACCTGTATAACAGTGTAAATGTGCTGTCCCCTCAAAATAACTTGACACACAGCCATTAATGTATAAACCGTTTGCAACAAAAGTGAGTACACCACTAAGTGGAAATGTCCAAAGTGTCAATATTTTGTGTGACCACCATTATTTTTCAGCACTGCCTTAACCCTCTTGAGCATGGAGTTCACCAGAGCTTCACAGGTTGCCACTGGAGTCCTCTTCCACTCCTCCATGACAACATCACAGAGCTGGTGGATGTTAGAGACCTTGCACTCCCCCACCATTCGTTTGAGGATGCCCCACAGATGCTCAATAGGGTTTAGGTCTGGAGACATGCTTGGCCAGTCCATCACCTTTACCCTCAGCTTCTTAAGCAAGGCAGTGGTCGTCTTGGAGGTGTGTTTGGGGTCAGCTCAGTTTCAGGCTTGGCAATCTTCTTATAGCTTAGGCCATCTTTATGTAGTGCAACAATTCTTTTTTTTCAGATCCTCAGAGAGTTCTTTGCCATGAGGTGCCATGTTGAACTTCCAGTGACCAGTATGAGAGAGTGTGAGAGCGATAACACAAATCTAACACATCTGCTCCCTATTCACACCTGAGACCTTGTAACACTAACAAGTCACATGACACTGGGGAGGAAAATAGCTAATTGGCCCAATTTGGACATTTCCACTTAGGGGAGTACTCACTTTGTTGCCAACGGTTTAGACATTAATGGCTGTGTGTTGAGTTATTCTGAGGGGACAGCACATTTACACTGTTATACAGGATGTACACTCACTACTTTACATTGTAGCAAAGTGTCATTTCTTCAGTGTTGTCACATGAAAAGATATAATAAAATATTTTAAAAAATGTGACCCTTAAGTGGAAATGTCCAAATTGGGCCCAATTAGCCATTTTCTCTCCCCGGGTTCATGTGACTTGTTAGTGTTACAAGGTCTCAGGTGTGAATGGGGAGCAGGTGTGTTAAATTTGGTGTTATCGCTCTCACACTCTCTCATACTGGTCACTGGAAGTTCAACATGGCACCTCATGGCAAAGAACTCTCTGCGGGTCTGAAAAAAAGAATTGTTGCTCTACATAAAGATGGCCTAGGCTAAAAGAAGACTGCGAAAACCCTGAAACTGAGCTGCAGCACGGTGGGCAAGACCATACATTGGTTTCACAGGACAGATTCCACTCAGAACAGGCTTCGCCATGGTCGACCAAAGAAGTTGATTGCATGTGCTTAGCGTCATATCAAGAGGTTGTCTGTGGGAAATAGACGAATGAGTGCTGCCAGCATTGCTGCAGAGGTTGAAGGGGTGGGGGTCAGCCTGTCAGTGCTCAGACCATACGCCGCATACTGCATCAAATTGGTCTGCATGGCTGTCGTCCCAGAAGGAAGTCCGCAAACAATTTCCTGAAGACAAGCAGACTAAGGACATGGATTACTGGAACCATGTCCTGTGGTCCGATGAGGCCAAGATAAACTTATTTGGTTCAGAGTGTGTCGGCAACCAGGTGAGAAGTACAAAGACAAGTGTGTCTTGCCTACAGTAAAGCATGGTGGTGGAAGTGCCATGGTCTGGGCCTGCATGAGTGCTGCCGGCACTGGGGAGCTACAGTTCATTGAGGGAACCATGAATGCTAACATGGACTGTGACATACTGAAGCAGAGCATGATCACCACCCTTCGGAGACTGGGCCGCAGGGCAGTATTCCAACAAGATAAAGACCCCAAATACACCTCCAAGACAACCACTGCCTTGTTAAAGAAGCTGAGGGTAAAGGTGATGGACTGGCCAAGCATGTCTCCAGACCTAAACCATATTGAGCATCTGTGGGCCATCCTCAAACGTAAGGTGGGGGGAGCGCAAGTTCTCTAACATCCACCAGCTCTGTGATGTCATCATGGAGGAGTGAAAGAGGACTCCAGTGGCAACCTGTGAAGCTCTGGTGAACTCCATGCCCAAGAGTGTTAAGGCAGTGCTGGAAAATAATGGTGGCCACACAAAATATTGACACTTTGGGCCCAATTTGGACATTTCCACTTAGGGGTGTACTCACTTTTGTTGCCAATGGTTTAGACATTAATGCTGTGTGTTGACTTATTTTAAGGGGGCAGCAAATTTACACTGTTATACAGGCTGTACACTCACTACTTTACATTGTAGCAAAGTGTCATTTCTCACTTTTGTGGGATACTATTTATATATATATATATATATATATATATATATTATTTTTTTTATAGAAAAAACTTTAATACGGTACATTTTAAAATATATTTGATGGAACAAAGAAAAAGCTGTATAAAAAGTCTCTTTAAGGAAGTTATTCTGTCTCCCTTCATCTCATGTAACAATGCATAATGCAGAGTGCATTACAGTTAAACATTTCTATATACCCTGGCTCTAAGTGCATTGATTTTTACTGATATACAGTTTCATAACCATAAACATGTAAGGTAAATATAAACCTGAAGTATTCTAGCAAAATCTGTATTGATCCATTAGTACCTAAATAGCTACTGAGGACTAAATAGCTTCTCAGAAGCAATATAGCAAGTGATGCATGCGTTTTCCTGTGCGCTGACAAAGTGTCTCATCCTACAGACGTTGCAGACTGAAGAGACGTCTAGAACATCCCAGCTGAATGAGTTGCTGATGTCTTCCAGCACCACCCTGGTCACTGAGGTCCCCATGGACCTCCCAGGAGATGTCTCCTTAATTAAAGGTTCATTCCTTATCAATTTGGAAGGTAAGCAGAACGAGTTATGAAGCATCACAGTGTTACGTAATTATAAAATCTACATTTTACTTTTCTGAACCACTTTTCATATAGCTTGAAAACGTAACAATTGTGACATTTTAAAAGGATATGAAACTCAAATTTGGAATTTTAATAAACTTTCTTTCTAGGTAGGCTTAGGAGCAGCAAATAACTACTGGGAGCCATCTGCTGATTTGTGGCTGCACAAACGTGGCTATAGTCATTGGCTCACCTGTTGTGTTCAGCTAGCTCCCTGTAGGTCATTGCTACTCTCTTTAACAAAGGATACCAAGATAACAAAGCAAATTTGATAATGGAAGTACATTGGAAAGTTGTTTAAAATTGTATGTTCTATCTGAATTATGAAAGGAAATTTTTTGGTTTCATGTCCCTTTAGCACTATATTTCCATCTAAAGGGGAGGAGAGTCCACGGCTTCATTCATTACTTGTGGGAATTAAGAACCTGGCCACCAGGAGGAGGCAAAGACACCCCAACCAAAGGCTTAAATACCTCCCCCACTCCCATCATCCCCCAGTCATTCTTTGCCTTTCGTCACAGGAGGTTGGCAGAGAAGTGTCAGAAGATTCGGAGTAGTCTCTCATGGAGGGTAGTACTCTTCGAAATGGGACTGGAGTTTAGAGTAGTCCTGTCAGTCTCTCAGTGAGAGCATGGATGAAAGTTAGAGTCCAGAGATGCAGGGAGAGTCTTTCTGCGAAACCATCCTGAGTCACATTAACAGCTCCATAAGCAATCAGCGTTGACCAGTTTCGTTGCCTGCTTCCTGCACTCAAATCCATGTCAGGAGCGATGCTACTACACTGTCACACTTGAGAGGCCGTGTTCCTGTTCCACGGCATAGATTCTGATAAGATTGTTTATTTTTTATATACATAATGATAACGCAAGAAGACAAGTGACGCCTTTTATCTTTATAGAATCAAGGGTTAATATCCCTGGAAGGGGTATTATTGAACAGGGGGGGGTTGTACATTGTTATTTTTTTTTTTTTGTCATTGCTACGATATGTGTGAGATGAGGCTCTGGCGTTGGGTGGACTACAGGTTTCATTTCCAGGAGTTACTTAACGCGGACGATTTGGTGCGTTTTTTCTCCCTAGTGCAGGGACGGTCCTGCGAGGCACTCCATGTGACCAGGTGGGGCCTATTCAACTTCCTCTTCTTGACCGGCGGTTGCAGGAGACGAAGCGTTTTTTTGTGGTCCGGGTCTAAGGAGGTGGTGAGTGCCCCGGCCATTGGAAGTATAAAGGTGCCATTTTTATATATATATATATATATATATATATATATATATACATATATATAGCTAGTCCGTAATAAAGGCGTAAGCTATGGAGGACTCTGACGCGTTGGAGGGTACTCCCTCGTTAACAAAGTCTAATACCTGTGTTTATTGTGAGGAGGTTCTGGTAGATCCGCCTGCTCAACTCTGTTCCACATGCCTTGACAAGATTACTACATCTAGAAAGAATAAGATGTTTAGTACTACTGAGCCGTCCACCTCTGAGGCGTCCCGTGAGGTGCGTTCCCTACATTCATCTCCGATTACACATGCAGCTCCTCAGGGCACGACTAATCCTACTGAGGGAGAGGGCCGCTGGCCGTCGGATTTTGCGGATCAACTGCAAACGGCGTTGCTGTGATTAGTGCCTTACCACGTTCTTCTAAGAGCAAGCGTAGGGTGAAACATTGTGGCCAGGCCCAGGGGTCATCTACTCCAATGGATATCTCGGAAAGATTATCCGCTGACATGGACAACTCCGACTCTTCGGAGGACGTTCCTTCTGGGTCGGAGTCTGTGTCATCTAAGGAGGAACCAGAATTTAGGTTTAGGATGGAAAATTTACGCTTTCTACTGAAGCAAGTGCTTGCTATGCTGGAGGTTCCGGAACCGAAGCTAACGGAGGAACCTTCGATTCCTAAACTTGATAAAGTATATGAGGACAAGGTGGTGCCTCAGACCTTCCCGGTTCCTGTTAAGATGGCTAACATTATTAAGAATGAATGGGAGATATTGGGTTCACTCTCAGCTCGAGTTATGGGAGACTGTCCCTAAGGTGGATGGTGCTATCTCCACGCTCGCGAAGCGTACAACGATTCCTCTCGAGGATAGTTAGTCATTTAAGGAGCCCATGGATAAAAAGTTAGAAAACATGTTGAGAAAGATGTTTCAGCACACGGGGTTTGTTTTTCAGCCGGCAGCAGGGTAGCTGCAGTATCCGGAGCTGCGACATATTGGTGCGAATCCCTGTCTGAGATGGTCGAGAGGAAGACTTCCCTTGATGAGATACAGGATAGAATTAAGGCCTTGAAGGTAGCTAATTCTTTTATTTGTTACGCCAATATGCAGATTATTCGCCTGAATGCAAAAATATCAGGTTTCTTTCTAATGACACAATGAGTCCACGGATCATCTAATTACTATTGGGAATATCGCTCCTGCCCAGTAGGAGGCGGCAAAGAGCACCACAGCAAAGCTGTTAAATATCACCTCCCTTCCCTCCAACCCCAGTCATTCTCTTTGTCTACGTTAGAGCAAGGAAGTGGTAAAATTAGGTGTTTGGAAAGATTCTTCAATCAAGAGTTTATTATTTTATTTTAACATCAGAAGCTTGTTTTGTTTGTTCTGCTAGGGTGTAGCCGTAGTCCACATCAGTCTCTTCAGTAGAGCATTGGTGGCTTTCAAGCAATGGGAACTTGTGGGACATAATTATCACTGCGTCTCCCATATATCTAATGCTGCCCTAATACTGAAAGTCTGAGTAAGATTACTCAGACTTTATCTTTTTTTTCCACAGGTCCATGTGAGGGAGAGCACCTCTCAAACCTTGTGAGCTGCCCTACTGCCGGGCAGATTTCTATGGTAAGTGCTGAGTTTATTTTCTGGGGTATGTACACAGGAAAATTTGGATATTTAATATATATAAGGACACTTAAGATGTCATTATCCTTGGTAGTGAGGATACGTTATAGGGCAGTTACGGCAGGCACTGAGGACGTGGAGATATGGCTCATGTTAGGTGCGATTTCACAACTCCTGACTGCTTCATTTTTTACATGTCGTTTGCCGACTGGGAGGTTTACCTTTTAATATGCCCATGATGGGTGGAGCTAGACTAAGTGGCAATGTTTGCGTGCCCTTTTGTTTGTATATCCTCATTTCCGGTGTTACGGAGAAGCGGTTAAGAAGTTTTCTCTGCTTTGTTATGGTGACGCACTAGAACAGCCTCAGATACAATAGTAAAGTGTATTAGATGAGTCCGGAGTATAATATCTGTGAAATATACGATCCGGTGGCAGGTAGGCACCTCAGCAAAGCTTAGCTGAGGTGTGGAGATTGTCTGCTGTTTATTATTTTAAAAAAGCCATTTTTTTGTTGTAAAGCAAAATAAAGACGTTACATTTAACATTTAAAGACACAGTAACGTTTTTTGTGTGTGGTAATTTCTAGTTAAGATAAACAATTTTAATTGTTCAAATTGTGAATAAAGATGGACCAAGAGGTCCTACAAGATGTTACATGAACTTTATGTTTTGATGCTAATGTGGAACCACCAATCCCTTTCTGTTCCTCATGTATTGAGAGAACTTTACAGTTTAGGAATAGACTTTTTTCTGAGCCTTCATTGTCTGGGGTGGATGCTGTTCAGGAGCCTTCTGAAAATGTACAATATATGCTGCAGCTTTCTCCTCAAGTGTCCCAAAACTTAGCGTCCATTCAACCAGTGCCCTGCACTTCCTCCACTACTCCACCTGAAGTTACCTTGCAAGATTTTCGCTTCCCTCATGTCCTCTGCGGTTTCGGATGCGTTGCCTGCTTTTCCCATGCTGCAGGGAAAGCGCAAGAGGAAAAGTAAACAATCGGGGAGCGAGGTTACTGACACAGTTGTTGCAATCTCAAAGGTCCCCTCCCAGAAGCTTGAGGAGGAAGATACTTCGGTAGCATCTGAGGGTGAAATCTCAGATTCTGACAGTGTAATTCCTCCTGCTGCTGATACTGAAGTAGTATCTTTCAGGTTTAAGCTAGAACACCTCCGTCTGTTACTTAAGGAGGTTTTAGCTACACTGGACGACAGCGACACCACGGTCGTAGTTAATCCTAAGAAATCCAGCAAGCTAAACAAATATTTTAACGTACCTTCCATGGTGGAGGTTTTTCCTGTACCAGATTGAGCTACTGAGATCATTGCTAAGGAATGGGAGAGACCGGGTATTCCTTTTTCTCCATCCCCTATATTTAAAAAGATGTTTCCCATAGAGGACTCTATCAGGGAGTCTTTGCAAACAGTACCTAAGGTGGAAGGGGCAATTTCCACTCTGGCTAAGAGGACTAATATCCCCATTGAGGATAGTTGTGCTTTTAAAGATCCTATGGACAAAAAATTAGAGGGGTTACTCAAGAAGATGTATGTACACCAGGGTTTACAATGGCAACCTGCAGTGTGCATTGCCACCGTCACTAGTGCGGCGGCATACTGGTTTGATACGTTGTCTGATTCTATTAGGACAGACACTGCCCTTGAGGAGTTCCATGATAGGATAAAGGCCTTTAAGTTGGCCAATTCTTTTATTACGGATGCTTCCCTACAGGTTATTAAACTCGGTTCAAAGATTTTGGGTTTTGCTATGCTAGCCCGCAGAGCTTTATGGTTAAAATCTTGGTCTGCAGATGTATCATCTAAGTCTAAACTTTTGGCGATTCCTTACAAGGGAAAGACCTTGTTTGGACCGGGATTGACGGAAATAATTTCTGACATTACGGGAGGAAAGGGCCATTTCCTCCCTCAGGATAAGAGAAACAAACAGAAGGGACGTCAGAGTAATTTTCGTTCCTTTCGAAATTTCAAGGGTAATCCTTCCAATCCCTCTTCCAAGCAGGAGCAGTCTAAACCTTCCTGGAGACCCAATCAGTCTTGGAACAATGGGAAACAATCCAAAAAGCCTGCTATTGAATCTAAAATAGCATGAAGGGCCTGCCCCCGATCCGGGACCGGATCTTGTTGGGGGCAGTCTTTCCTTCACTCAGGCTTGGGTTCGTGGATCCCTGGTTGATGGATATAGTGTCCCAGGGATACAAACTAGGGTTCAAGACATTTCCTCCCAGGGGCAGGTTTCTGCTTTCAAGATTATCTGTAGACCAGACAAAAAGAGAGGTGTTCTTACACTGTGTTCGGGACCTCTCCAACCTGGGAGTGATATTTCCTGTTCCGATGCAGGAATGCGGTCTGGGTTTCTATTCCAGTCTGTTTGTGGTTCCCAAAAAAGAGGGAACCTTCAGACCAATTTTAGACCTCGAGTCTAAACAAATTCCTCAGAGTACCGTCCTTCAAGATGGAAACTATTCGTCCCATTCTTCCTTTGATCCAAGAGGGTCAATTTATGACAACCATGGATTTAAAGGATGCATACCTGCATGTTCCCATCCACAGGGACCATCACAAGTTTCTAAGGTTTGCATTTCTAGACAAACGCTTCCAGTTCGTGGCTCTTCCATTCGGCCTTGCCACAGCTCCCAGAATTTTCTTGAAGGTTCTGGGATCCCTTTTTGCGGTGCTTCGATTGCGGGGCATTGCAGTGGCGCCTTATCTGGACGACATCCTGGTCCAGGCCAAATCTTTTCAACAAGCAAGATCCCACACGGAAATGTTGTTATCTTTCATGCAATCTCACGGATGGAAGGTAAATTTGGAAAAGAGTTCCTTAGTTCCAAATACAAGAGTAATCTTCTTGGAAACCATAATAGATTCCTTATTAATGAAGATTTTTCTAACAGAAGTCAGGAAATCAAAGATTTTCGATTCTTGCCTATCATTTCAGTCCCTCCTCGGCCATCAGTGGCTCAGTGCATGGAGGTAATCGGGCTGATGGTAGCAGCAATGGACATCATCCCGTTAGCCCGTTTCCACCTCAGACCTCTACAGTTAAACATGCTCAGTCAGTGGAACGGAGATTATGCGGATCTGTCTCTGCGTATACAGCTGGAACAGGAGACAAGGGATTCTCTTCTTTGGTGGTTGTCTCAGGAGCATCTCTCCCAGGGAACCTGCTTTTGCAGACCCTCTTGGGTGATTGTGACAACAGACACCAGTCTGCTGGGATGGGGAGCAGTCTGGGGCTCTCTAAAGGCTCAGGGAACTTGGACTCAGTCGGAGTCTGCTCTGCCCATAAACATTCTGGAGCTGAGAGCAATCTTCAATGCTCTTCTGGCCTGGCCCCAGTTAGCCTCGGCCCGGTTCATCAGGTTCTAGTCGGACAATATAACTTCTGTGGCTTACATCAACCATCAGGGAGGAATGCAGAGTTCCTTAGCCATGACAGAAGTAGCCAAGATAATCCAGTGGGCAGAGACCCACAATTGCTGTCTGTCGGCGATCCACATCCCAGGGGTGGACAACTGGGAGGCAGACTTTCTGAGCAGGCAGACCTTTCACCCGGGGGAGTGTGAACTCCATCCGGAAGTGTTTTCCATCCTGATTCTCAAATGGGGTCAGCCGGAATTGGATCTCATGGCATCTCGGCAGAATGCCAAGCTTCCAAGGTACGTGTCGAGATCAAGGGACCCTCAGGCTGTACTGATAGACGTCTTGGAATTTCAGTCTTGCATACCTATTTCCTCCGTTCGCTCTTCTACCTTGGGTCATTACTCGGATCAAGCAGGAGAGGGCATCAGTGATCCTCATTGCACCGGCATAGCCTCGCAGGATTTGGTATGCAGATCTGGTGGACATGTCATCTCTTCCACCTTGGAGACTTCCGTTGAGGAAGGACCTTCTACTTCAAGGGCCCTTCCTTCATCCAAATCTGGTTTCTCTGAAGCTGACTGCTTGGAGATTGAACGCTTAATTGTATCCAATCAGGGATTTTCAGAATCAGTCATAGAGACCATGATTCAGGCTTGTAAACCTTTGACTAGGAAAAGATTTACCACAAGATATGGCGTAAATATCTATATTGGTGTGAATACAAGGGCTACTCTTGGAGTAGAGTTAGGATTCCTAGAATTATGTCCTTTCTCCATGAAGGCTTGGAGTAGGGATTATAGGCTAGTTCACTAAAGGGTCAAGTATCTGCATTGTCTATTTTGTTACATAAACGTTTGGCAGACGTACAATCGTTTTGTCAGGCCTTGGTCAGAATCAGGCCTGTGTTCAAACCAATTACTCCTCCCTGGAGTCTTAATTTAGTTCTTAAGGTTCTTGAAGGGACTTCTTTGAGCCTATGCATTCCTTAGATATTAAGCTGTTATCTTGGAAAGTTTTGTTTCTTGTTGCTATCTCATCTGCTCGTAGAGTGTCAGAGCTCTCGGCATTACAGTATGAGTCTCCTTACCTTATTTTTTATTCAGATAAGGTAGTTTTACGTACCAAATTAGGGTTTCTCCCTAAAGTTGTTACTGACCGGAACATTAATCAGGAGATTGTTGTTCCTTCCTTGTGTCCTAATCCTTCTCAGAAGTAAGACTTCTACACAATCTGGACGTGGTACGTGCTCTAAAATTCTATTTACAGGCGACTAAGGATTTTCGTCAATCTTCTGCTCTGTTTGTGGTATTCTCTTGTAAACATAAGGGACAGAAATCTATGGCTGCTTCTCTTTCTTTGTGGCTGAAGAATATTATTCGCTCTGCCTATGAAAACTGTTGGACAGCAGCCTCCCAAGAGAGTTATGGCTCATTCTGCGAGGGCTGTTTCCACTTCCTGGGCATTCAAAAATGAATCTTCTGTGGAACAGATTTGCAAGGTTGCAACTTTGTCCTCTCTTCACACTTTTTCAAAATTCTAAAAATTTGACATTTTTGCCTCGGCTGAGGCTGCTTTTGGGAGAAAGGTTCTTCAAGCAGTGGTGCCTTCCGTTTAAGTTCCCTGTCTTGTCCCTCCCTTATCATCTGTGTACTCTAGCTTGGGTATTGATTCCCAATAGTAATTAGAAAATCAGCAACTAGTACACTTAGTGATGACAGACGTCACTAGGGTACTTATAAGAGGCGCCTAGAGGCAAATAAAATTGCCACAATGAAAAAATAGGTAATGAGAGTAATATTAAAATCACCAAATGGTTCAATAGACCAACAATAATGCAACAGCAATATATGAAAAAGTAAGTATACAATAGGGGACAACAATATCCCTAAGACAGGTATATGAATAAAAACTTAATAGTCCAACAAATGATTGGTTAGAGCAGTCCTCTTATATACAAATCCAGAGGTTAGAAATGATGAAATACATCCAGGATAAAATAGGCCGCGCCTCCAGGGTGTCTTGCCACAACACAGGAAATAGGATCTAGGAGGAATAGAATAGAGGGCGCCACATAGTGCATATTATAAACAACTTTAGGAGAAGAGCGGTAAATAGATGAAAACCTACTCACACAGATTAAAGCACTGATGTGCAATACAAGCAGTCCTAAACCACACGTCGTCCGGTAGACCAGCAAAAGATATCGCCAGTGGGGGTCCTCGTCTCACCAGGGCGAGTCCAGAAGTTCCCAGATATCAAAGCTCAGAAAATGCCAATAGGGCAGGAATCAATGGGAATCCGCCCGCAGGTCCGGAGATGCAATGCAACGTGTGGAAAAGAGTCCAAGGAAAGTGGCACCAAGGACAAAAATTGATTCGGCAGCAAATGGAGAGTTAAAAAAGATTAAAATTTATTGTATTGATAAAAACAACAGCAACGCGTTTCTCAGTGCTATACACTGTTTCATCAGGGCTATAGTCCAACATGAAACAGTGTATAGCACTGAGAAACGCGTTGCTGTTGTTTTTATCAATACAATCAATTTTAATCTTTTTTAACTCTCCATTTGCTGCCGAATCAATGGTGCCACTTTCCTTGGACTCTTTTCCACACGTTGCATTGCATCTCCGAACCTGCGGGCGGATTCCCATTGATTCCTGCCCTATTGGCATTTTCTGAGCTTTGATATCTGGGAACTTCTGGACTCTCCCTGGTGAGACGAGGACCCCCACTGGCGATATCTTTTGCTGGTCTACCGGACGACGTGTGGTTCCGGACTGCTTGTATTGCACATCAGTGCTTTACTCTGTGTGAGTAGGTTTTCATCTATTTACCGCTCTTCTCCTAAAGTTGTTTATAATCTGCACTATGTGGCGCCCTCTATTCTATTCCTCCTAGATCCAATAGTAATTAGATGATCCGTTGACTCATCGTGTCATTAGAAAGAAAACAAAATTTATGCTTACCTGATAAATTTCTTTCTTTCTTGACACGATGAGTCCACGGCCCGCATTGTTCTTTTTTAGACAGGTTGTGGGTATGTAATAAACTTTAGACACCTCTGCACCTTGTAGTCCTTTTATCTTCATAAAGTGGAATAAAATCAATATTGTTAGCTTTTAGCAGATAAGGAGTGTAAAGTGTTGATGCTCATATGAGTAATAATAATAAAAATATCATACCCTTTGTTAGACAGGTTTCATTTAGATCTATAGCACTTTAATGTTCAGCTGTTTCATTAGCACCAGGTGTATCTCGGATTTACCAGAGTATAATTAGTAATAGAGTGCCTGCCTCAAATATCTGTGAGTACGGGGCAACCCGAAACACATCCTGTGTGAGGGGATGTGTGTCACTCTACACTGTTTTTAATATCCCTTTTTGTATGGATGTTGTATTTAGCCCTCGTTGGTTAACCTTATATTTTTAAACACAATAAAGGATATCATTTGGAAACAGCCGTTCTACCACCTTGTTTTGTTGTGGGCGAACGATTGTGGACAGCTTTTGGGCTACCGGATATCCGCTGGGACTGGACCAGGTTTGCAGCGTTCAACTCCGGAAGCATGCCTGAGAGCGGCGAGTAAGCTGTCAGCAGAGTCATATCGAGGATCGGTTCAGCTGTAGAAGTAAAACACAGGTTGGTGTGATCCTTGTTAAGTTTTCGGCTGACCGACAGGGAAGGAGATATCATACTTGAAGACAAGTGAGTGTTTTTCTGATATCATCATCTGCTGTCTACCGCTACATTATATCATTTTGTGATAATGCTGAGGGTAACTGTGTTACATATGACACGATTTAAGGGTATTCTATTAGTGCTGTGACTTTTTGTGTAGACTTGAAGGATGCCTACCTTCATGTGCCAATCCACAGGGATCACTTCCGGTTCCTGAGATTTGCGTTTCTAGACCAACACTTTTGGAGGCTGGTCAGATAGCTCCACACTTGTGGAGGCCGGACAGATCTGTGGAGGCCGGATAGATAGCACAGCAGGCCGGACAGTTAGCTCAGCATGCTAATGCACTGTGGCTGAGCTTTGTAGCAACCCGAGGGTTGCAGGTTTGATCCCGGTGAGGTCCACTCAGCCTCTCATCCTTCTGAGGTCAATAAAATGAGCAGCGCCTTGAGACCCTTACGGGTGATAAGCCGCACTTTACAAGTACCCCATACATACATACATACATACACTTCCAGTTTGTGGCCCTTCCCTTTGGTCTGGCGACGTCCCCGTGAGTCTTCACGAAGGTTTACTGCTTGCAGGCATTGCTGTGGCGCTCTATCTGGACAACATCCTAGTCCAGGCACCGTTGCTCAGTCTCGCAGAGGAACACTCGAGGGCTCTTCTTCTTCTCCTCAAATCGCACAGATGGAAGATAAACTCAGGCAAGAGTTCTCTGGTTCCCAGCAACAGCGTGGAATTCCTGGGCACGATAATAGACTCTATAGCCATTCAGATATTTCTTACAGATCAGCGACGCAGGAAGATTGCATCCACCTGTCTTGTCCTTCAGTCCTCCTAAAGACCCTCTGTGGCTCAGTGTATGGAGGTGATTGGGCTCATGGTATCCAGCATCAATGTAATTTCATTCGCCAGGTTCCACCTCAGACCTCTGTGTATGTTGAGGCAGTGGAACGGCGATCACTCAGACCTATCCCAACAGATTTCTCTGGACGATCAGATGAGGGAATACCTCTCTTGGTGGATCCGTCCCGAACAACTGACCCAAGGGACATCCTTCCTGAGACCGTCCTGGGAGATTGTGACCATGGATGCAAATCTGGCAGGATAGGGGGGCTGTTTGGAGTGCCAGGATGGCACAAGGAAGGTGGACTCGAGAGGAGTCTCTCCTCCCGATCAATATTCTGGAACTTCGAGCGATCCACAATGCTCTGAAAGCTTGGCCTCTCCTGGGGTCGTTCAGCTTCATCAGATTCCAGACAGACAACATTACCTTGGTGGCCTACATCAACCATCAGGTTAGGAACGAGAAGCTCTCTACCAATGGAGGAGGTATCTCGGATATTGGTATGGGCAGAGTCCCACAACTGCTCGCTATCAGTGGACAACTGGGAAGCGGATTTTCTCAGCATACAATCCTTCCATCCGGGGGAATGGTCCCTCCACCCGAGGTGTTTGCGGAGATCTGTCACAGATGGGGGACGCCGGAGATAGATCTCATGGCGTCCAGACTCAATTGCAAGCTACCCAAATACGGGTCACGGTCCAGGGATCCCCAGGCAGAGCTGGTCGATGCTTTGGCGGTGCCTCATGTAGTGGCCCGCATCAAACAGGAGCAAGCTTCGGCTATACTGATCGCTCCGGCGTGGCCGCGGAGAACGTGGTTTGTGGATCTGGTAGGGATGTCATCTTCTCGGCCATGAAGGTTACCCTGTCGCAGAAATCTGCTGGTACAGGGTCCCTTCCAACATCAAAATCTAGATTCTATGAGGCTGACTGCGTGGAGATTGAAAGCTTAGTTCAAGAGAGGACTCTCTGAGAGAGTGATTGATAATCTCGTTCAAACCAGGAAGCCGGTCACTCGTCGCATCTATCATAAGGTGTGGAGGACTTACTTGCCCTGGTGTGAGAAACATGGATATCCTTGGCACAAGGTTAAGGTATCTAGGATTCTGTCCTTTCTCCAGGATGGGTTGGAGAAGGGGCTTGCTGCCAGTTCCTTAAAGGGACAGATTTCGGCATTATCTGTTTTGTTGCACAAGAGGCTCGCGAAGCTTCCTGATATTCAGTCTTTTGTTCAGGCTCTGTCTAGAATCAGGCCTGTCTCTAGACATTCTGCTCCACCCTGGAGCTTGAACTTGGTTCTTAAGATGTTGCAGAGGGTTCCGTTTGAACCTATGCACTCTATTCACATTAAGATTCTTTCTTGGAAGGTTCTCTTCCTGTTGGCTATTGCATCGGCACGCAGAGTATCTAGAAACGCAGAGTATCTAGAAACGCAAATCTCAGGAACCTTGCAATGTGAGCCTCCTTATATGGTTTTTCACGTTGGTTTGGGATTTCTTTCCAAGGTTGTGTCTAACCGTAACATTAATCAGGAAATAATTGTTCCTTCTTTGTGTCCTAACCCTTCTTCCCCTAAGGAGAGGTTACTTCATAATTTGGATGTTGTTCCAGCCTTGAAGTTTTATCTTCAAGCTACAAAGGATTTCAGACAGTCTACATCTCTTTTCTTTCATGTAATTAACAAGAGTCCATGAGCTAGTGACGTATGGGATATACATTCCTACCAGGAGGGGCAAAGTTTCCCAAACCTTAAAATGCCTATAAATACACCCCTCACCACACCCACAAATCAGTTTTACAAACTTTGCCTCCAAGGGAGGTGGTGAAGTAAGTTTGTGCTAGATTCTACGTTGATATGCGCTCCGCAGCAAGTTGGAGCCCGGTTTCCTCTCAGCGTGCAGTGAATGTCAGAGGGATGTGAAGAGAGTATTGCCTATTGAATGCAGTGATCTCCTTCTACGGGGTCTATTTCATAAGGTTCTCTGTTATCGGTCGTAGAGATTCATCTCTTACCTCCCTTTTCAGATCGACGATATACTCTTATATTTACCATTTCCTCTACTGATTCTCGTTTCAGTACTGGTTTGGCTTTCTACAAACATGTAGATGAGTGTCCTGGGGTAAGTAAGTCTTATTTTCTGTGACACTCTAAGCTATGGTTGGGCACTTTATTTATAAAGTTCTAAATATATGTATTCAAACATTTATTTGCCTTGACTCAGAATGTTCAACTTTCCTTATTTCCAGACAGTCAGTTTCATATTTGGGATTATGCATTGAATTATCATATTTTTTCTTACCTCAAAAATTTGACTTTTTTCCCTGTGGGCTGTTAAGCTCGCGGGGGCTGAAAATGCTTCATTTTATTGCGTCATTCTTGGCGCGGACTTTTTTGGCGCAAAAATTCTTTTCCGTTTCCGGCGTCATACGTGTCGCCGGAAGTTGCGTCATTTTTTGACGTTATTTTGCGTCAAAAATGTCGGCGTTCCGGATATGGCGTCATTTTTGGCGGCAAAAGCATTTAGGCGCCAAATAATGTGGGCTTCTTTTTTGGCGCTAAAAAATATGGGCGTCATTTTTGTCTCCACATTATTTAAGTCTCATTATTTATTGCTTCTGGTTGCTAGAAGCTTGTTCACTGGCATTTTTTTCCCATTCCTGAAACTGTCATTTAAGGAATTTGATCAATTTTGCTTTATATGTTGTTTTTTTCTTTTACATATTGCAAGATGTTCCACGTTGCAACTGAGTCAGAAGTTACTACAGGAAAATCACTGCACAGTGCTGGAGCTACCAAGCTAAGTCTGCTATAAACTTTTGGTATCTGTTTCTCCAGCTGTTATTTGTGTTGCATGTCATGTCAAACTTATTAATGCAGATAAAATTTCCTTTAGTACTGTTACATTACCTGTTGCTGTCCGTCAACATCTAATTTTCAGAGTGTTCCTGATAACATAAGAGATTTTATTTTTTTTAAATCTATTAAGAAGGCTATGTCTGTTATTTCTCCTTCTAGTATACATAAAAGTCTTTTAAAACTTCTCTTTTTTTCAGATGAATTTTTAAATGAACATCATCATTCTGATACTGATAATGGTTCTTCTGGTTCAGAGGTTTCTGTCTCAGAGGTTGATGCTGATAAATCTTTGTATTTGTTCAAGATGGAATTTATTCGTTCTTTACTTAAAGAAGTGTTATTTGCATTAGAAATAGAGGATTCTGGTCCTCTTGATACTAAATGTAAACGTTTAAATAAGGTTTTTTAAATCTCCTGTAGTTATTCCAGAAGTGTTTTATCTCCCTGATGCTATTTCTGAAGTAATTTCCAGGAATGGAATAATTTGGGTAATTTATTTACTCCTTCTAGACGTTTAAGCAAATTATATCCTGTGCCATCTGACAGATTAGAGTTTGTTGGGGACAAAAATCCCTAAGGTTATGGGGCTGTCTCTACTCCTGCTAATGTACTACTATTCCTATGGCAGATAGTACTTCATTTAAGGATCCTTTAGATAGGAAAATTGAATCCTTTCTAAGAAAAGCTTACTTATGTTCAGGTAATCTTCTTAGACCTGCTATATTTTTAGCGGATGTTGCTGCAGCTTCAACTTTTTTGGTTAGAAGCTTTAGCGCAACAAGTAACAGATCATAATTTTATAGCATTATTATTATTCTATAACATGCTAATAATTTTATTGGTGATACCATCTTTTGATATCATTAGAGTTGATGTCAGGTATATGTCTCTAGCTATTTTAGCTAGAAAAGCTTTATGGATTAAACTTGGAATGCTGACATGTCTTCTAAGTCAACTTTGCTTTCCCTTTCTTTCCAGGGTAAATAATCATTTCGTTCCTTTCCTCACAACAAGGAACAAAAGCCTGATCCTTCATCCTCAGGAGCGGTATCAGTTTGGAAACTATTTCCAGTTTGGAATATATCCAAGCCTTATAGAAACCTATAGCCAGCTCCTAAGTACCTATGAAGGTGCGGCCCTTATTCCAGCTCAGCTGGTATGGGGCAGATTACGTTTTCTTCAAAGAAATTTGGATCAATTCCGTTCTTAATCTCTGGTTTCAGAAACATTGTTTCAGAAAGGTACAGAATTGGCTTCAAGTTAAGGCCTCCTGCTAAGAGATTCTTTTCTTTCCCGTGTCCCAATTGACACAGCAAGGCTCAGCATTTCTGAAATGTGTTTCAGATCTAGAGTTGGCTGGAGTATTTATGCCAGTTCCAGTTCTGGAACAGGGGCTGGGGTTTTATTTTATCTCTTCATTGTACCAAAGAAGGTCAATTCCTTCAGACCAGTTCTGGATCTATCTTTATTGAATCGTTATGTTAGGATACCAACATTCAAGATGGTTACTGTAGGACTATCCTGCCTTTTGTTTAGCAAGGGCATTATATGTCTACAATAGATTTACAGGATGTGTATCTGCATATTCCGATTCATCCAGATCACTTTTAGTGTCTGAGATTCTCTTTTTAGACAAGCATTACCAGTTTTGTGGCTCTACTATTTGGCCTAGCCTCAGTTCCAAGAATTTTTTTCAAAGGTTCTCGGTGCCCTTCTTTCTGTAATCAGAGAATAGGGTTTTGGTATTTCCTTATTTGGACGATATCTTGGTACTTGCTCAGTCTTCTCATTTTCGAAGAATCTCATACGAATCGACTTGTGTTGTTTCTTCAAGTTCATGGTTGGAGGATCAATTTACCAATCAGTTTATTGATTCCTCAGACAAGGGTAACCTTTTTAGGTTTCTAGATAAATTCAGTGTCTATGACTCTGTCCTTGTCAGACAAGAGAAGTTTAACATTGATATCAGCTTGTCAAAACCTTCAGTCACAATCATTCCCTTTGGTAGCCTTATGCATGGAAATGTTGGATCTTAGGACTGCCGCATCAGATGCGATCTCCTTTGCTCGTTTTCACATGCGACCTCTTCAGCTCTATATGCTGAACCAATGGTGCAGGGATTACTCAAAGATATCTCAATTAATATCTTTAAACCGATTTTACGACACTCTCTGACATGGTGGACAGATCACCATCGTTTAGTTCAGGGGCTTCTTTGTTCTTCCGACCTGGACTATAATCTCAACAGATACGAGTCTTACAGGTTGGGGAGCTGTGTGGGGGTATCTGACGGCACAAGGGGTTTGGGAATCTCAGGAGGTGAGATTTCCGATCAATATTTTGGAACCCCGTGCAATTTTCAGAACTCTTCAGTCTTGGCCTCTTCTGAAGAGAGAGTTGTTCATTGTTTTCAGATAAGACATTGTCACAACTGTGGCATACATCAATCATCAAGGAGGGACTCACAGTCCTCTGGCTATGAAAGAAGTATCTCGAATTTTGGTTTGGGCGGAATCCAGCTCCTGTCTAATCTCTGCGGTTTATTTCCCAGGTATGGACAATTGGAAAGCGGATTATCTCAGTCGCCAAACGTTGCATCCGGGCGAATGGTCTCTTCACCCAGAGGTATTTCTTCAGATTGTTCAAATGTGGGAACTTCCAGAAATAGTTCTGATGGCTTCTCATCTAAACAAGAAACTTCCCAGGTATCTGTCCAGATCCCGGGATCCTCAGGCGGAGGCAGTGGATGCATTTTCACTTCCTTGGAAGTATCATCCTGCCTATATCTTTCCGCCTCTAGTTCTTCTTCCAAGAGTAATCTCCAAGATTCTGAAGGAATGCTCGTTTGTTTTGCTGGTAGCTCCGGCATGGCCTCACAGGTTTTGGTATGCGGATCTTGTCCGGATGGCCTCTTGCCAACCGTGGACTCTTCCGTTAAGACCAGACCTTTTGTCTCAAGGTCCTTTTTTTCCATCAGGATCTGAAATCCTTAAATTTAAAGGTATGGAGATTGAACGCTTGATTCTTGGTCAAAGAGGTTTCTCTGACTCTGTGATTAATACTATGTTACAGGCTCGTACATCTGTATCCAGAGAGATATATTATAGAGTCTGGAAGACTTATATTTCTTGGTGTCTTTCTCATCATTTTTCTTGGCATTCTTTTAGAATACCGAGAATATTACAATTTCTTCAGGATGGTTTAGATAAGGGTTTGTCCGCAAGTTCCTTGAAAGGTCAAATCTCTGCTCTTTCTGTTCTTTTTCACAGAAAGATTGCTATTCTTCCTGATATTCTTTGTTTTGTACAAGCTTTGGTTTGTATAAAGCCTGTCATTAAGTCAATTTCTCCTCCTTGGAGTTTGAATTTGGTTCTGGGGGCTCTTCAAGCTCCTCCATTTGAACCTATGCATTCATTGGATATTAATTACTTTCTTGGAAAGTTTTGTTCCTTTTGGCTATCTCTTCTGCCAGAAGAGTTTCTGAATTATCTGCTCTTTCTTATGAGTCTCCTTTTCTGATTCTTCATCAGGATAAGGCGGTGTTGCGAACTTCTTTTGAATTTTTTCCTAAAGTTGTGAATTCCAACAACATTAGTAGAGAAATTATGGTTCCTTCATTATGTCCTAATCCTAAGAATTCTAAGGAGAAATCGTTGCATTCTTTGGATGTTGTTAGAGCTTTGAAATATTATGTTGAAGCTACGAAATCTTTCTGTAAGACTTCTAGTCTATTTGTTATCTTTTCCGGTTCTAGGAAAGGCCAGAAAGCTTCTGCCATTTCTTTGGCTTCTTGGTTGAAATCTTTAATTCATCTTGCCTATGTTGAGTCGGGTAAAATTCCGCCTCAGAGAATTACAGCTCATTCTACTAGGTCAGTATCTACTTCCTGGGCGTTTAGGAATGAAGCTTCGGTTGATCAGATCTGCAAAGCAGCAACTTGGTCCTCTTTGCATACTTTTACTAAATTCTACCATTTTGATGTATTTTCTTCTTCTGAAGCAGTTTTTGGTAGAAAAGTTCTTCAGGCAGCGGTTTCAGTTTGAATCTTCTGCTTATGTTTTTTGTTAAACTTTATTTTGGGTGTGGATTATTTTCTGCATGAATTGGCTGTCTTTATTTTATCCCTCCCTCTCTAGTGACTCTTGTGTGGAAAGATCCACATCTTGGGTAGTCATTATCCCATACGTCACTAGCTCATGGACTCTTGTTAATTACATGAAAGAAAACATAATTTATGTAAGAACTTACCTGATAAATTCATTTCTTTCATATTAACAAGAGTCCATGAGGCCCACCCTTTTTTGGGGTGGTTATGATTTTTTTGTATAAAGCACAATTATTCCAATTCCTTATTTTATATGCTTCGCACTTTTTTTCTTATCACCCCACTTCTTGGCTATTCGTTAAACTGATTTGTGGGTGTGGTGAGGGGTGTATTTATAGGCATTTTAAGGTTTGGGAAACTTTGCCCCTCCTGGTAGGAATGTATATCCCATACGTCACTAGCTCATGGACTCTTGTTAATATGAAAGAAATGAATTTATCAGGTAAGTTCTTACATAAATTATGTTTTTGTAGTGTATTTAGGGAAACGCAAGGGGCAGAGAGCCTCTTCATCTTTTGGTTGAGGAGCATGATTAGCTTGGCCTACGAGACAGCGGGACATAAGCCTCCTCAGAGGATCATGGCTCATTCAACTAGAGCTGTGGCTTCTTCTTGGGCCTTCAACAATGAGGCCTCTATGAAGCAGATTTGTAAGGCGGCTACCTGGTCCTCCTAACATACATTTACAAATTTGACGTTTTTGCTTCGTCAGAAGCAGTTTTTGGGAGAAAGGTTTTGCAGACTGTGGTGCCCTCAGGATAGGGTCTGCCTCCTTTTTGCCCTCCCGTTTTTTCATTCAGTGTCCTCTAGAGCTTGGGTATTTATTTCCCACAAGTAATGAATGAAGCCGTGGACTCTCCTCCCCTTTAGATGGAAAACATAAATTATGCTTACCTGTTTCATTTCCATCGTAGGGAGGAGAGTCCACGGCTCCCGCCCGTTTCTCCGGTAGGCGGACCTAAATTTAGTTTTGTTGTTCTGGCACCATTTATACCCTGATATTTCTCCTACTGTTCCTTGTTCCCTCGGCAGAATGACTGGGGGATGAGGGGAGTGGCGGAGGTATTTAAGCCTTTGGCTGGGGTGTCTTTGCCTCCTCCTGGTGGCCAGGTTCTTAATTCCCACAAGTAATGAATGAAGCCGTGGGCTCTCCTCCCCATGACGGAAATGAAATTATCAGGTAAGCATAATTTTTGTTTTTGTCAGTCTATTTTTGATGTGATGACTACATTTTTTTCTTAAGACACGGTGAGTCCACGGGTCATCAATTACTGTTGGGAATATCACTCCTGGCCAGCATGAGGAGGCAAAGAGCACCACAGCAAAGCTGTTAAGTATCACTTCCCTTACCCACAACCAGTGTTCCCTCTAAGACCAGTTTTGTGAGCAGCCCAGCAGTGGAACAGTTAATAAAGAAACCATACCTTGCAGTCTGTATTGAGTTGTGTTTGCTAATTGCTCTAACTGTTTCACTGTTAGGCCGCTCACAAAACTGGCCTTAGAGGGAACACTGCCCACAACCCCCAGTCATTCTCTTTGCCTCTGTATATGGAGGAGTTGAAGTTTTTGGTCTAGCTCAAGTTTGGGTCTAGCCGTACTCCACGTTAGCCTCTTCAGTAGGGCAGTGGTGACTTTAAAGCAGGTAGGAACTTGTGAGGTGGGCCTCACTGTGTTTTTCTAACATGTTGCTGTCCTTGTATAGAAAGCCAGAATAGGTTTATTCTAATCTTTCTTTTTGTCACAGGTCTCTGTAAGGAGTGGCTTCCTTCCATACCAAGTGAGCAGTCCTTCTGCCAGAAAGCTTTATGTGCAGGTAAGTGCCTTTTGTCTTCTGGGGCTAGATAAGATAGGGTAAGATCCTAATATAGGTAATCTGCACTTAAATATGGGACGCATAATCCTTTAAGAGGATAATTCTGGCAGTAGGCAGGCACCTTTTTTGGCATGTGATGGAGACTTAGAGGTTAATCTCCTTCTAATGAAGGAGTTAACTCTATTGGGGGATTAGAAAACTGACTTTTTATTTCTTTTTAAGGATATTTTGGTGTATACTCCTATGCTAATTCTCTTCTCAGAGTTATTGTGGTTTTTATTAGGAGAGCGTGCCTTTTTCTCTAGGTAGCGCCATTCCTATGGAGTTATTTGGTGTGCCCTATGCTTCTTGTATAGAGCGGTATCTTTATGCTTTTTACCGATTTTTGAGAAAGGGTCTGCAGCAGAGGTAATTAGGTCTGACATGAGTTCTCACTACTAGCGGCAGGATGAGGAGCGATATAAATACATCTGCACTTCATCTACATGCCGTTTTCATGGTTCAGCCTTCTTCTTTCTCTAGGAACGGAACACCACCATTTTGGACTCTTGCCGGGTGCAGTTTTCTGTGACTCCACCTCGTTCTCTAACTGAGAATGGAGCGGAGTTCTTTGCTGCCGGTATGAGTTTATATAAAGTACTTTTAAATCCTGGTAGCCTCTTTGTTCTCAGTACAGCCTAAGGACCATACGGCCACAGTACAGCCTAAAGACCATAAGGTGAACCTTAAGTTAAGGATTTTTGAATAAAAATCTGTAACGCAAGAATTTTCATTCTCTTAAAGAGACAGTACATTTTACACTCTTACAGTTAAGGGTTATTAAAAAAATGTATTATTATGTTCCAAGGAACAAATGATATTGGCTTTTGAGACACTGATTGTTTTTATAAGCACTTCTGTTTCTCATATAGCATAAATATTTTCATTCTTCTGTACTGAAAAACTGGTACAGATAGGTTTCTGCCCTCTGAGCGTTCTAACACTCTCCGAAGATGATGCTGTTCAGGCTATACCACAGCCTATATGGCGTCACATGCAGTGCCCTGTGGTTCCTCTAAATCTCCAGGAGGAGTGAATTTGCCAGCAGATTTTGCAGCTCAGTTAATTCTGCGGTATCTGCGGTTTTATCTGTCTTTCCTATTCTTCAGGGAAATCGCAAGAGGACATTTAAAATATTCAGATAGTAAGGTTTCTGTTCCTCATTCGGCTACACAGGTTCTTTTTTCTCCTGTTGTTGAGAATTCGCCTGTAGCTTCTGTGGACAAACTCTCAGATTTGGACAGTATAATTCCTTCATCTGATGCTGAAGTGGTTTCCTTCAGATGTATGCTTGCACACCTCGTGTACACTTAAAGGAGGTTTGGGGTACTTAGACAACGTCGATTCATTTGTCGCTGTTAACCTTTGGAAGTTTTGAAACTTTATTTTTTCTTAATATTCCTTCCTATGGGGAAGTGTTTCTAGATGTGCCTTGGATATTTCACAGGAATAGGAGAAACTAAGGATACCATTATTCCTGTCTCACGTCCTTTAAAGGATTTTCTTTTCGCTGACTCTGTTGAAATGCACGGTGCCTTAAGTAAAAGGGAGTTTCTCTACTATGGCTCAGAGAACCTCGATCCCTATGGAGGATAGCGGCTCCTTCACGGATCCATGGATAAGAAGCTGGAGGTTTATTGTTCATTTAGAGCAATGTCTTGTCTTTTTTAGACTGTCTGAACTAGCCCGCCAGGCGTGGCTGAAATTTTCATCAGCTGAGAAGCCTACCTGTGGCTTAGTGGTACAGCTTAAGGCTTTTTAGTTCTGCAGTTGCAGGTTCAATATTTTATTTTTCCTCCAAATCCATGCTTCTGGCGTTTCCTTTCAAGGATGAGATCTTGTTTGGCTTTGGTCTCTGACATTGTGAGTGAATGTCGAGAGTAGGACTATAGGAAAGTTTTCCTTTTTCCTCTTTCTGCAGGGTCAGTCTTGCCTTTTTTGGAGTACAATTTAAGATTTCTCCCGGGGGCAGTTTTCTCTTTCTAGAGTATCTGCAAACTAGGTGTGATGAGAGGCATCCCTTGAACTGGGTTCAGGACTTTCCTCTGTGGGAGCGGGATCTAGGTACTTATCTCTAATACGGTACTCAGTACTCAGGTACTGACTTTCAAGTAGTATCCTTTCTCCTTTAGTTCTATAGGGCCTGTTCATAAAGAACATAAGACCTGAAGGATTTATTGTTCTCTTGATTCAGGAACTTCTGTAATCTCTGAGTTCCTTCATCCTAGACGGACATTTAGGTCTTGGAGTATTGCAGTTGTGTTTTTTCTGGGCAATATAGTTCAAGTGTCATCCTTTATTCCAGGAAATTCTCTTTTTAGAGATCTTGTCCAAACTTCTTTTTCAGGGATGGGAAATGAATCTGAAAAAGAGTTCCCTTGTTTCATATTCAAGGGTGATTTATTTGGGTCTACCGCCTCAATTCCCTGAATGCTCCCGATTCCGTCTGATCTCGGAAGTTATGTGGGACCAGGTCTGGTCAGTACCTGGATGGTAATCAGCATGGGAACACCAGGTGCGGTAGGTTTGCTTCTTAATAGATTCTCTATCTAGGAGAAGATTACTAATGGAGGTTAGATAATTAAGGATTTTTCCTTTTCCTCTTTCGGCAGTGTCTGTCCGACCAACAGCAAGCTCTAGTGGTCCGGTACATAGCTTGGCCATTTTACAACCAGTAGGTTTGGAGTTTGGATCTAGCTGCAGTTGATTTTCCTTCACTTTTCAGTGACTCAAGGTAAGAGAGTGTTGGTCTGACATTTATCATGGACATCATTCCCTTTGCTGTTTTTCCATAGAATGGAGAACATTCAGATCTGTCTCAGAGGATAGATCTAGATCAGTATTCAAGAGACTTTCTCCCGTGGTGGTTTCTCAGGAGTATCTGTCTCAGGGTTTTTAGAGATATTCCTGGGTGCTGTGACCACGGACGCCAACCTGCTGGGCTGGGAAACAGTCTGGGTCTTGTTTAAGGCGCATGGATTATGTACTCAAAAGTGTCTGCTCTTTAATATCTTGGAGTTGAGAGCGATTATGATGCTCTGATGACTTGGCCTCTGTTGTTCGTAACTTGGTTCCAGTCGGACAATATCACCTCAATGGTTTGCACCAACCATCATGAAGGAACTCGGAGTTCTTTAGCCATGTAGGAGGTGACTTGGATTGTTCAGTGGGAGGAAGCTCACAATTGTTGTCTTTCTGCCTTCCACATTCCAGGAGTGGAAGCTCCATCTGGAGATGTTCTCCAACTTAACCCTCATATGGGGGTGCCGGAGTTAAATCTGGTGGTGGCTGGGCAAAATGCCAAGCTGACAAGGTTCGGTTAGAAGTCAAGAGGTCCACAGGCCGCTCTGATAGATGCTCTGGCGGTTCCTTGGGATTTCAGGCTGGCATACTTGTTTTCTCCGTTTGCTCTCTTTCCACAAGTCATTGCTTGTATCAAACAGGAGAGAGCATCGGTAATTCTATAGTCCCTGCGTGGCCTCACAGGATCTGGTATGCAGATCTAGTGGAGAGATCTTCTCTTCCACCTTGGAGACTACCTTTGAGGAAGGACCTTCTGATCAGGGTCCCTTTTTTCATCCAAAATTTTTTCTCTGAAATTGACTGCTTGGAGATTGAAAGCTTAGTTCTGTCTAAGCGTGGTTTTTCTGAGTCGGTCATTGAGACCATGATTCAGGCTTGCAAGCCTGTTACGGGGAAGATTTACCATAAGATATGGCGTACATTTCTTTCTTAGCGTGAGTCTAAAGAATTTTCTTGGAGTAAGGTCAGGATCCCAAGGATCCTATCTTTTCTCCGGGCAGGCCTCAAGAAGGGGTTATCTGTCATTACCCTGAAAGGTTAGATTTCTGCTTTATACATTCTGCTGCACAAGTACCTGGTCAGAATCTGCCCTGTATGTAAATCAGTTGCTCCTCCCCCAATTTTTTTCTATCATGATTCAGATAGAGCATGCAAATTTAAAAAACTTTCTAATTTACTCGTATTATCAATTTTTCTTCATTCTCTTACTATCTTTATTTGAAAAAGAAGGCATCTAAGCTTTTTTTAGGTTTAGAACTCTGGACAGCCCTTTTTATTGGTGGATTAATTTATCCACCAATCAGCAAGGACAACCCAGGTTCACCAAAAATGGTCTGGCATCTAAACTTACATTCTTGCATTTCAAATAAAGATACCAAGAGAATAAAGAACATTTGATAATAGGAGTAAATTAGAACTATGCTTAAAATGTCATGCTCTATCTGAATCACAATAGAAAAAATTTGGGTTCAGTGTCCCTTTAATCTTGTTCTTAAAGTTTTACAACAAGTTCCGTTTGAGCCTATGCATTCCATAGATATTCCATAGATATTAACGCTTTTTTTTCCAGAGCACCCTTAAGATAACGCTGGTATTTAGAGTTGTCTGAATGGCTGCGTTAGCCTCAGAAAAGGGAGTGTTGAGCATAATTTAGCTCCACTTCAACTCTCAATACCAGTGTTGCCTACGGTAGCGGTAAGCTGGAAAAACGTGCTCGTGCACGATATCCCCATAGGAAACAATGGGGCTGAACTGGCTGAAAAAGCAGCGTTCAGCTCCTAACGCAGCCCCATTGTTTCCTAAGGGGAAACACTCTCTAAGTCTACACCTAACACCCTAACATGAACCCTGAGTCTAAACACCCCTAACCTTACACTTATTAACCCCTAATCTGCCGCCCCCGCTTTCGCTGACACCTGCATTTTATCTGCATTTTATTATTAACCCCTAATCTGCCGCTGCGGACACAGCCGCAACCTACATTATCCCTATGAACCCCTAATCTGCTGTCCCTAACATCGCCGACACCTATATTATATTTATTACCCCCTAATCTGTCCCCCCAACGTCGCCGCCACCTACCTACACTTATTAACCCCTAATCTGCCGACCGGACCTCGCTGCCACTATAATAAATGTATTAACCCCTAAACCGCCGCACTCCCGCCTCGCAAACACTATAATAAATTTTATTAACCCCTAATCTGCCCTCCCTAACATCGCCGCCACCTACCTACAATTATTAACCCCTAATCTGCCACCCCCAACGTCGCCGCTGCTATAATAAATTTATTAACCCCTAAACCTAAGTCTAACCCTAACACCCCCCTAAGTTAAATGTAATTCAAATTAATCTAAATAAATGTACTATCATTAAATAAATTATTCCTATTTAAAACTAAATACTTACCTATAAAATAAACCCTAATATAGCTACAATATAACTAATAGTTACATTGTAGCTATTTTAGGATTTATATTTATTTTACAGGCAACTTTGTATTTATTTTAACTAGGTACAATAGCTATTAAATAGTTATTAACTATTTAATAGCTACCTAGTTAAAATAATTACAAAATTACCTGTAAAATAAATCCTAACCTAAGTTACAAATACACCTAACACTACACTATCAATAAATTAATTAAATAAATTAACTACAATGTTCTAAACTAAAATACAATTTAATAAACTAATCTATAATACAAAAAAAGCCAAACACTAAATTACAGAAAATAAAAAAAAATTACAAGAAGTTTAAACTAATTACACCTAATCTAAGCCCCCGAAAATAAAAAAAAATGCCCTACCCTATTCTAAATTACAAAGTAATCAGCTCTTTTACCAGCCCTTAAAAGGGCTTTTTGCGGGGCATTGCCCCAAAGTAATCAGCTCTTTTACCTGTAAAAAAAATACAACCCCCCTCCAAACATTAAAACCCACCACCCACATACCCCTACTCTAACCCACCCAAACCCCCCTTAAATAAACCTAACACTAACCCCCTGAAGATCTCCCTACCTTGAGTCGTCTTCACCCAGCCAAGCCGAATTCTTCATCCAAGCGGAGCAAGAAGATGTCATCCATCCGGTAGAAGTCTTCATCCAAGCGGTGCAAGAAGAGGTTCTCCATCCGGTAGCAGTCTTCATCCAAGCGGCGTCTTCTATCTTCATCCGAGCGGAGCGAAGCCATCTTCCATCCAGCCAACGCGGAGCCATCCTCTTCAACCGACGGACTGATGACGAATTAAGGTTCCTTTAAGGGACGTCATCCAAGATGGTGTCCCTCGAATTCCGATTGGCTGATAGGATTCTATCAGCCA
This sequence comes from Bombina bombina, assembly GCF_027579735.1. NCBI lineage: Eukaryota > Metazoa > Chordata > Amphibia > Anura > Bombinatoridae > Bombina > Bombina bombina. The sequence goes on from NC_069502.1 coordinate 1,140,218,118, forward strand.
ATCGGAATTAAGGTAAGAAAAATCTGATTGGCTGATTCAATCAGCCGCCAATCAGATTGAAGTTCACTCCTATTGGCTGATCCAATCAGCCAATTGGATTGACCTTGCATTCTATTGGCTGATCTGAACAGCCAATAGAATGCAAGGTCAATCCGATTGGCTGATTGAATCAGCCAATCGGATTGAACCTCAATCTAATTGGCTGATTGAATCAGCCAATCAGATTTTTCTTACCTTAATTCCGATTGGCTGATAGAATCATATCAGCCAATCAGAATTCGAGGGACGCCATCTTGGATGACGTCCGTAAAAGGAACCTTCATTTGTCGTTAGTCCGTCAGTTGAAGAGGATGGCTCCGCGTCGGCTGGATGGAAGATGGCTCTGCTCCGGATGGATGAAGATAGAAGACGCTGCTTGGATGAAGACTTCTACCAGATGGAGGACCTCTTCTTGCACCGCTTGGATGAAGACTTCTACCGGATGGATGACATCTTCTTGCTCCGCTTGGATGAAGAATTCGGCTCGGCTGGGTAAAGACGACTCAAGGTAGGGAGATCTTCAGGGGGTTAGTGTTAGGTTTATTTAAGGGGGGTTTGGGTGGGTTAGAGTAGGGGTATGTGGGTGGTGGGTTTTAATGTTGGGGGGGTTGTATTTTTTTACAGGTAAAAGAACTGATTACTTTGGGGCAATGCTCCGCAAAAAGCCCTTTTAAGGGCTGGTAAAAGAGCTGATTACTTCGTAATTTAAAATAGGGTAGGGCATTTTTTTATTTTGGGGGGCTTTTTTATTTTATTAGGGGGCTTAGATTAGGTGTAATTAGTTTAAACTTCTTGTAAAAAAATGTATTTTCTGTAATTTAGTGTTTATTTAATTGTATTTTAGTTTAGCTAATTGTAGTTAATTTATTTAATTAATTTATTGATAGTGTAGTGTTAGGTGTATTTGTAACTTAGGTTAGGATTTATTTTACAGGTAAATTTGTAATTATTTTAACTAGGTAGCTATTAAATAGTTAATAACTATTTAATTGCTATTGTACCTAGTTAAAATAAATACAAAGTTGCCTGTAAAATAAATATAAATCCTAAAATAGCTACAATGTAACTATTAGTTATATTGTAGCTATATTAGGGTTTATTTTATAGGTAAGTATTTAGTTTTAAATAATTTAATAATAATAATAATAATAATTTATTTAATGATAGTACATTTATTTAGATTAATTTAAATTATATTTAAGTTAGGGGGGGTCAGGGTTAGACTTAGGTTTAGGGGTTAATAACTTTATTATAGTAACGGCGACGTTGGGGGCGGGAGATTAGGGGTTAATAATTGTAGGTAGGTGGCGGCGACGTTGGGGGGGGCAGATTAGGGGTTCATAAAATTAATTATAGTGTTTGCGAGGCGGGAGTACGGCGGTTTAGGGGTTAATACTTTTATTATAGTGGCGCTGAGGTCCGGTTGGCAGATTAGGGGTTAATAAGTGTAGGTAGGTGGCGGCGACGTTGGGGGGGCAGATTAGGGGGTAATAAATATAATATAGGTGTCGGCGATGTTAGGGGCAGCAGATTAGGGGTTCATAGGGATAATGTAGGTTGCGGCGGTGTCCGGAGCGGCAGATTAGGTGTTAAAAAAAAATATTATAGGATTTGCGAGGTGGGGGGGGCCTCGGTTTAGGGGTTCATAGGTAGTTTATGGGTGTTAGTGTACTTTATAGCACAGTAGTTAAGAGCTTTATGTTCCGGCGTTAGCCCATAAAGCTCTTAACTACTGACTTTTTTTGGCGGTAGGAGTCTTGTCGGTAGAGGCTCTACCACTCACTTCTTCCAAGACTCGAAATACCAGCGTTAGGCAAATCCCATTGAAAAGATAGGATACGCAATTGACGTAAGGGGATCTGCGGTAGCCTCGAGTCGCAGAAAGAAAGTGAGCGGTACACCTGTACCTGCCTGACTCTAAATACCAGCGGGCGGTAAAAAGCAGCGTTAGGACCCCTTAACGCCAAACTCTAAATCTAGCCGTAAGTTATTATCTTGGAAAGTTTTGTTTCTTACTGCTATTTCTGAACCCTCAACATTGCAGTGTGATTCTCCTTATCTCATAGCTCATGCACATAAGGCAGTTCTCCGTACCAAGTTTGGTTTTCTTCCTAAGGTTGTTTCAGGACAGAAATACTAATCAGGAAGTTGTTGTTCCTTCTCTCTGTCCTATTCCTTCTTCTCATAAAGATTGTTTGTTGCACAACTTAGAGTTGTGTGGGCTCTTAAATTCTATCTGCAGGCTATGAAGCACTTTTGTCAGTCTTCTGCATTATTTGTTTGCTTTTCTGATAAACGTAAAGGCCAGAAAGCTATTGCCACTTCTCTTTCTCTCTAGTTGAGAAGTGTTATTCATATGGCTTATGAGACTGCTGACAGCAGCCTCCTTAGAGAATTACAGCTCACTCCACTAGGGCGGTGTCTTCTTCTTGGGCCTTTAAGAACGAGGCCTCTGTAGAACAGATTTGTAAGGCTGCGACTTGGTCTTCTTTGCACACTTTTTCTAAATTCTATCAATTTTATACTTTTGCCTCGGCTGAGGCTTCTTTTGGGAGAAAGGTTCTGCAGACAGTGGTGCCTTCTGTTTAGGTTACCTGTCTTGCCCTCCCTTATCATCTGTGTCCTCTAGCTTGGGTATTGATTCACAAAAGCAATTGATGATCCATGGACTCACCGTGTCTTAAGAAAGAAAACAAAATGTATGCTTACCTGATAAATTTCTTTCTTTCTTGGCACAGTGAGTCCACAGCCCTCCCTGTTTTCAGACAGTTGTTTTATGTAAACCTCAGGCACCTCTGCACCTTGCGTTATTTGCTTTCTCTCCTTTTCCTTTGGTCGAATGACTGGGGGTTGTGGGAAGGGAAATGATACTTAACAGCTTTGCTGTGGTGCTCTTTGCCTCCTCCTGCTGGCTAGGAGTGATATTCCCAACAGTAATTGATGATCTGTGGACCCACCGTGTCAAGAAAGAAAGAAATTTATCAGGTAAGCATAAATTTATTTTTTTTATGGGTGGGTTGTAATAAAAAACATTTAAGTTTAAAAGGCTGTTGTAGTCCTCTCACTCACTCATTACTTTTTTAATTTATTATTTTAATAGTTATACAATTTCTATCAGTTAATAACCAAATAATACTGTTTTTCCTATGAAATGTCAAGAACCTTAGCATACATTCTGTATCAGTTGCACAGATTGCTTAAGTTATGAATTTCAGAACTTTATTTGAAAAACCTGATACATAAACAAATGCAAAACTTAACAAAATAAGGTAAAAGATACAAAATGTAAAATAGAAAGGTGCTGCTATATTAATCAAATGAAGTCTGCTTCCACAGTATACCCATATATAGCATAGGACTTCGTAATGAAATCCACTTGATGTTTTTAATTTGATCCGTGCTTCTTCCTCTATCCCAGTACGTGTGAGGGTTGCACCATAGTCTGGCATCCTAAACATTATTTAAAGGGACATGAAACTCAAATGTTTTCTTTCATGATTCATATAGAACATACAATTTTAAACAACTTTCCAATTTACTTCTATTATTTAATTTGCTTTAGTTACTTGGTATCCTTTGTTGAAGAAACAGCAATGCACATAGGTGAGCCAATAAGATGAGACATATATTTGCAGCCACCATTCAGAAGCTCTTGAGCCTACCCTAGTTATCCTTTATACCAAGAGCACAAAACAAGCTTCTAATTTACTCATATTATCAATTTTTATTCATTCTCTTGCTATCTTTATTTAAAAAGTAGGAACGTAAACCTTAGGAGCCGGACCATTTTGGTTCAGAATCTGGGTTATGCTTGCCTATTGGTGGCTAAATGTAGCCACCAATTAACAAGCACTATCCACGGTGCTGAACCTAAAATGATCTGGCTCCTAAGCTTTACATTCCTGCTTTGTAAATAAAGAAAACAAGAGAACGAAGAAAAATTGATAATAGGAGTAAATTAGAAAGTTGCTTAAAATTGCATCCTCTATCTGAATCATGAAAGAAAAAAATGTTGGTTTAGTGTCCCTTTAAGAACAATAAGTATTTCCACATCCCTCTCAGCACCTTGTTTCTCATCACTCATTTTGTTATCTGACTGTTCTGACAATTGCTGACGATGTGCTAGGATGGAGTTGCCTGTATATTAAAAGGACTAAAGACAGCAACAAGGTGTTGAAAAGTAGTAGAATTCAAACCGTTCGTTTGTTTGTTTTTACTCCAACTTTTTATTTTTTTTGGTTCCTGGTTTTATGTTGAAATATTCTGAAACTAATTTTGTGTATTTTAACATCTTGTTTCTAGGTGGGGACATTTGCGAAGAAGAAGCTTATAAAGTTATAGTACAGCAAAGTACAAAACAACGCTGCCCGCGCTGCAGGAAGTTCACAGCGGAGTCATCTGTAGCACCTTGCCCTCGGTGTCTCGAAGCCATTGCTGGAAAGTGGAGTCAATAATCTAAAACCATCTTGCGATCATTGTGTAAATGTATAGAAATATTGTGTGCTCTATTTCAATCTCAGAACCAAAGCACCAACAACTTTAATATTAGCAAACACTGTATAAAGTACTTAAAGGGATAGGAAAGTCAAAATGAAACTTGCATGATTCAGATAGAGCATGTCATTTTAAGACACTTTTAAATTCACTTCTATTTTCAAATGTGCTTTGTGCTCCTAGTATTTCTTGTTGAAAAGGAATACACATATCCTACACTATTGAGAGCTAGCTGATAATTGGTGCCTGCACACTTTTGTCTCTTGTGATTGGCTGATTAAATGTGTACATCTTGCTGCCAGTAGTGCAATGCTGTTCCTTCAGCAAAGGATATCAAGAGAATGAAGCAAATTTGATAATAGAAGAAAATTAGAAAGGTGTTTAAAACTGTATGTTGTATCCAAATCATGAAAGAAAGTTTTGGGGTTTCCTGTCCCTTTAATCTATGTAATACATTTTGTGACCCAGCGTTAGAAGAGACCCTGCTTATTGCATAAAAACATTTGTGTATCTGACTTATTTTGAAAAACCTACTAACTCCTTTACTCTGAGGGCCCTAGTCTTGTCAAACGATAAATGTAAAACAAAAGTTATTTTAACACTACCTGATTGCAGTAGAAAATTAGCAAGAGAATGTCACTTAAAGATGTGTTATTTATTATTGCCCAGTGGTATCATTTCTCAGAAATCCAGGTAGTACAGTTCAATTTCTGTTTATGCGGCTAAGCGAACTGTTTGTAATCTGGAATACTAATAAGCAGCTGACAATTTGTTTGTAAGAGCCATATTGAACCTCTTTCTCAGTAAAGTTTGGCTGTGTAGTAAAAAGAATTCTTTAAATTAGAATTTGAGTTCCGCAATAATTCATTATTATAGGTTGATTATGAATCTGATGTATCTGTGTCACCCTTAAAGTGAAAGTCAATCCTAGCGTTATACAAACGCTAGGATTGCGGTAAATCCGGCACGGCGCCCATGGGAGCCGGATTTACTGCACGGCTATTGGCTAAGAGGTGAAAACGTCACCTCTTAGCAACACATTTTTTAGCCGTGGGCTGCTGTAGCAGCTAAGAATCGCGATCGGTTGAAACAAATAAAGGAGCTTTCTACATGAAGTATCTAATACTTCATGAATGAAAGTGCCCTTTATTTGTTGCAATAGTCAATCCTAGAGTTTGTACAACGCTAGGATTTACTTTCCCTTTAAACACACACAAACTATATATAAATGTCCCAGTAACATTTAACTTTTTGAAGGGAAACCAATACCTTAAACTGTCAACTTTACACACAGACATTTTAAAAATTCTAGATTATCATTTCTATTTATAATTTAAAAAAAGATGTTCACCAAGAAATAAGTCTCTATAAATGAAATGACTGTATCTGTCAGACTAAATATTTTCTTAATATTGAATTTTTATATCAATGTACAGGGTGCTATGAGGTAAAATAATGTAAGTTGGAGATTCTTTAATTAATTTTGTATTATATACGTACACATATATAGAGGTTTGTATGTTATGATATAGAACACTCCTAGCCCTTATTTAAATCATAGATGACGTTAAATACCCTGAAGAAAATTTGCACTTATTTTTTATTATGAGACCCTTGGGGAATATCAGGTTTGATGAAATAAACATTTTTATAAGGAAGATGTCTGGAATAATTTATTTGGAGGTAAAGAACACTGACTCTAATTTAGCATAAGTAATCAAACAATTGTGTTATCTACTCTGTATAATATGTACTGATCAGTATATACCAACATGTAGTATAGCAAAGAAGCTTCACAGAAGCTGTGATTCTCCCCTTTTCCTATACATACTCCTCTTTCTGGATACATGAATAACTGGGAATTGAAACGACTACCTATATCCTGTAAAAGTAATTTAGCATTGAGATATGTGGAAAAAATCTAAAATATATAGCTAGGCTTATTGTATTGTCAGAAACAAGGTTAGAAATGATGGCGTGGGAAATAAATATTAAAGGTATAGTCAAGTCAAAATTAAACTTTCATGATTCAGATAGAGCATGCAATTTTAAGCAACTTTTTAATTTACTCCTATTATCAATTGTTCTTCGTTCTCTAGGTATCTTTATTTGAAAAGCAGGAATGTAAGCTTACGAGCCAGTCCATTTTTGGTTCAGCACCTGGGTAGCACTTGCTGATTTGTGGCTACATTTAGACACCAATCAGCAAGCGCTACCCAGGTGCTGAACCAAAAATGGACCAGCTACTAAGCTTACATTCTTGCTTTTTCAAATAAAGATACCAAGAGACCAAAGAAAAATGTATAATAGGGTTAAATTAGAAAGTTGCTTAAAATTGCATACTTTTGAGTTGACTGTCCCTTTAACCTTTAGAGTATTTTTAACTCATACAAGTAAATACTGGATTTTAAAATGATAAAGCTATACAAAATACTGGCTACATCAGTTTCAGTGTTCGATCTGTTACACAAAAGGCCTTATACTTCTTTCACCTAAGCCTACTGTAAAAAGAACCATTAGAATAAATTTAGGTTCGACTGACGAGAATATTGAATCTGAGGAAGTATCGGGAATAATAATATGCAGATTCCTATGTGCCACAGTATAGGATGCAGTATGTCAGGGTTTATGCTTATAATGGTGCTCCTAGACACATAACTAGGGACCTGTCAGCTGAACAAAAACTGAATTTGGGCAGAATGTTCTCTAAGGTTGATTCCAGGATAAATTAGCTGCAGTAAAAGTATAATTCACCTTAACATCCCTGCGCAATATCCCAACCTGGTAGGGGATTATTTAAAGGGGGTTTTATTTTTCCTCATATCATTTTGTTCTTTCATGATTCCGTTTCAATTTCCTTATATTATAAAATGTTTACTTTTGTTTTATAGTCACTTTAGTGACATGGAGGAAACTCAAACTGCTAATAATACCAGTGTTGTATTTATGGGAGATTGTAACTACCCCAAAATAAATTGGACCAATTAAACTAGCAATAAAGCAAAGTGAGATTTATGTCACAATTAATAGAGGGGCCAACTAGAAATAAAGCTATACTGAGTTAAGTATAGCTTAACAATACATAAATAATATCAAACACAGATTCACGGAACATTAATAAATCAGTGTTTAGAAGGGTTCAAACAAAACTTTTAATTTTAAAAATTAAAAATTCATTGGTTTAAGGAAACCATTAAATAGCATAAATTGTGACAAAGTATTCTCAAATAAAAAAAGAGGATACATTGAGAACATTTAAAACTTTCTGAAATAAATATGCACAAAAGTAAAATAAATAAATCCAAGCCAATGTGGCTAAATACAAATTTGTTAATAGAAATTACGAAAAACCAAAGGGGATTTAAATTATTCTTTAGATAATATAAGGGGAAAAATAATAAATAAAACCCCAGGTCCAGATAGAATACACTCAAGGGTTCTAATGGAACTTAGCACTGTCATAGCCAAAACTCTACTCTTAATTTTTCAATACTCATTTATCCTCAGGCATAGTATCCCAGGATGTGGCAACACTTTTTATAAAGAGAAGCAGGACTGATCCAAGAAGCTATAGACCAGTAAGTCTGACATCAGTAGTGGGGAGACACTGAAAGGGGATATAAAGGATTTTATTCAAGAGTATATTCATGAAAACAAGATTATTAGTTCACATTAACATGGTTTAATGAGAAATAGATCATGTCAAACTAGTAAGGTTCTATGAGGAAGGAAGGATGGATATAGATAAAGGTGAATCAGTTGATGTGATATGTGACGGATTACCAGCTACCCTGACTTGGTAGCTCTGCCAACCGATCTCCCAACACCTGGAGCCAGCCGCTATGTAGCGGAGAAGTCCCGAGAATGTCCTAAGCAACTGCTTCAGGGTCCCGTTAAACCTCTCACAAAGCCCATTGGTCTGTGATATGGGGCACTGAACAGGGGTTGGATTCCACACAATCTCCATAATTTTTGGGTGACCTCCGCAGTAAACTAGGTCCCCAGGTCTGAGACCATCTCCCGGGGAAAGCCGACTCTGGTGAATATCTGGAGCATAGCATTGGCCACTGTCTCCACCTGGATATTCGCAAGAGGAATTGCCTCTGGATACCTAGTGGCATAGTCCACTACCGTGAGGATATTTTTTTTCCCGGAGGGGCTGTGCCAGGGAAGTGGCCCTACTTAGGCAGATTCGGAGGGGGAGGCCCAGGATAGTTGGTCGGGGGTCTGTGCAGGAGGTCTTACCTGGGTCCCCACTCCGGTGTGTGGGCTTCACGCTGAACTTGCCTGCGGCTGGTCACTGGGCAGGAATCCGGTGGAGTATTCCTCAAAAAGGTGGAAACAAGGAGGCCTAGGTAGTTCCCTAGTAGGACCTCTGTGGGAAGATCCTTCTTAATGCCCACGTCCACAGCACGGGCTCAGGCGCCCCAAGCTAGATGGACACAGGCTATGGGGACTCACACAGTGGCACCTACCGCCACCTGAACAGCAAGAGTCCTCCCAGTAGGGGTAGAAGCGGAGGCCAGGTGGGGCTGAATCAGGGTGATAGTGGACTCAGTGTCCCTTAATCCCTGGGCCACCTTCCCATTGACCCAAACGGTCTGGCAATGATGCTGGTGATTATCTTGGGACACCAGGTTGGCTTCTTGTAGGATGCCAACCTCCTCTTCAGCCCATTCAGGATAGTCAATTGGTGCCGGTGCATACACGTAGTGGACAGCGGCTTGATAGGTCCGGGCTGGAGTGCTTACCCATGGTGTTGGCTGGGCTGCTGGCTGGTGTTGTGCCTGATCCGGGCAGTTCCGACTCATATGACCGGGGTGCCCACAGGAAAAATATCCCCGTGAGTCCCTGACTCCGACCTGTGCGACAAAGTTTGGGCGGCCCTGAGGGCTTATTGGTAGCTGCTGGTGGTCAGGTGGTGGATTTTTGCTGGGCGGAGGGCTGGTTGAGGCTCCGGGCGAACTGGGTGGCGGGGTCTGCATACTGGTCTGCCAGGACAGCGGCCTGATCTGCTGTGGTGGGTCGTCTGTCATAGACCCATTCTTTGACTTCCACTGGAACATGGTTATAGAAATGCTCCAGTAGAAAGAGCTGCGCCACTTTGGCTCCAGTGGTGGCCTTGCAGCCGGCTAACCAGGAGTCCATTGAATGGGTAAACTGGTGCGTCCACTCCGTGAAAGGCTGTCCCTCCTGTTTCCTTAGTGCCCAGAATTTTTGCTGGTGAGCCTCCGGCGTGAGCCCATAACGGGCAAGGATACGGTCTTTCACACTGTCATAGTCCTTCTGTTCCTCCGAAGGGGTAGAGTGGAAAGCGGCCAAAGCCTGCCCGGCCAACTTGCCAATCAGGACAGAGAGCCTGTCAACGTGGGCAACCCCTTGCAGCTCGCATTGGGTTTCAAAGACTTGGAGATAACAGTCAATATCTTCTTCTTTTTAGGATCAGAAAGCCCCATGGGGTAACTTGTGGCGTCGGGAAGCCGGCACCCCGAAGGCTGGCGGAGCCCCTCCCGTAGAATGGTGGAGCTCTGCTAACTTTAGCTGTGTGACATCTTGTTGATAACCTCTTGGGGCAGCCAGGTATCATACAGCGCCATCTTCTTGTTGAAAGTCAGACGTGGAAGTCCCTGGGGTGGACGCTATACTGGGTGCCGTACTGGGCGCTGTAGGTGGCTATTCACGGCCCTTGTCAGTATCCGACCCAACTACCGCCTCGTCAGCTCGGTCATCCCCCATCAGCCCCTCGGTGATCGCTGCCCTAGTTCGGTTATCAGTGATCTTTCCATCTGAGGGTGTCTTCAGGTGGTGGTTTGAATTTTCCAGGGAATTGGAAGCATCCCACCGCTGCCACCAATGTGACGGATTACCGGCTACCCCAACTGGGTAGCTCCGCCAACCGATCTCCCAACACCTGGAACCAGCCGCTATGTAGCAGAGAAGTGATTTCGCAGGAGCCCACCCAAATAACTAGACATACTAGCATTCAGGTGAAATAAGAACTACCTTTATTGAGAAACACATACATCTTTTATACACACAGCTCATCTCGATAAGACACTTTACAATTCCACAATTTTCCCACCATTCCCGCCCCTCCAGACAGGTTGGCGCCTCCATAGCAGCCACAGAATCCCAGTACCCAGGGGTGGCTCTCACTCCCCAGATGCCACAGTCCAAAAAGCGGCGTGATTTGTGACTGAAGACCAGAGATGCAGTCCGTTGAAGTTATTGGGGTAGGGGTGTCCAAAACCCCTGGCTCCCAAAGGAGCTCCCTTACGGTATTTCCCCCACCTCTTGTCCACCCTAGGGGCTACCAATCCCCAAAAGAGCGGGCAAAGGGCCGTTGGAGAGACTAAGGGTAAAAGTAAGCGAGTGTTCTGTGGCTGACTGGGAGTTCTAGGAGCCCGGCCAGCCGGAGAGGGGTTAGGCGGGTGTTCATTGCGAGGCGGTCGACCCGGAGTTCCAGGAGCCCAGCCAGCCTGAGAGCGGTTTCTCCAGTCAGAGACCAGCTCTTTTCTGACAAAGTAGAAACACAATAACATGCAAACAAAGACTCCTAGAGATCGCGGTTGCTTGGAGGAGTCCAAAACCTCTGAGAAACAGGTATGAGGTAGTAGGGGGGTAGGGGTTTAACCCTTGCAGCCCGGTGTCCGTTACATGATATACTTGGATTTTGCAAAGGTGTTTGATACAGTGCCACATGAGAGATTATTGTACCAAGTTAAAGGAATGGTTAAATAACTGTATAAAAGACAGGGAACTGCGAGTTGTAGTAAATGGATCACACTCAGATTGGATAAAAGTAATTATTGGGGTCTCCCGAGGATCAGTTTTGGGCCCTGTTCTTTTTAATACATGAACAAAAAGAAAGGGCAGGGCTTGTGGAATTTCATCATCATGAAAGAAATGAATTTATCAGTTAAACATAAATTTCTTTCATCAGGTGGGGAGAGTCTACGAGTCATCAAATGTGGGATTTACCCTCCTGATCACTATAAGGAGGCAAAAGATACCACAACACAACAGAGCTTTAAATCCCTCTCCCTTTCCATGATCCTCTGTCATTTTATTTTGCCTACTTCATGAGGAGTGAGGTAAAAGTGAAGTGCAGGTCTATTTGTAGTTAAGAGGGGTCCTTTAACTGAAGCAAATTTCCTCCTCAAAGGGGTAGACAAGGAGTTATCAGCCAGGCAGTGAAAGGTCTTTTCTCAGTGAGAATGTCACGTCTCCCAGGCAAAATGTGGTTTTACAGTGAGCTGCTCCTTGGGGTTTCACAGCCCTCCCCATGTGAAATGTGGACTTGTCCACCAATCCCCTGGGTTGTAGATGTTATTTAATTAGATTCTTGTCATTGTACTTGCACTGCCTAGGATGGGCTCGTCTACTGAAAGCATGTTGCTAAAGCACAGTGGATGAAGTTGCTACACCATATATTAGCAGTTTATAACACTTTTGGGAACTTTTAAACATTTTGATTTTCTAAGGGTACTGTTGCATTAAATTTAGCGTGGTCGGCTTTGCGCACTCAGAAGTTACTTCTGAGCTGTACACAGTGTATTTTCTTTCGCCTGCGCTAAATTTCCTCTTGTATCCTGCAGGTTCTTGGCTTTAGCGCTCACTGGTAGTGCAAGTGCGCTAAGGGTTAACCATTTAGCTCGCTTTTTACATCATCTTTTCTGAGATTTCTTGTTCCTGTCTTAGGAACGGTGGAAGTGATAAGGTACTCTGAACAATAGAGCTTGGTTGCAAATATGGGGAAGAAATTTTATTTAATCTTTTACTTGTGTTATTTGCTATATAAAGACTTTGCTGTTTTTCAGAGCTTATTTGACAGCCCCTTATTATTGTTACTGTTAAAGGGACAGTCAAGTCCAAAATAAACTTTCATGATTCTCATAGGGCATGTAATGTTAAATAACTTGCCAATTCACTTTTATCATCAATTTTGCTTTTTTCTTTTGGTATTCTTAGTTTAAAGCTAAACCTAGGAGGCTCATATGCTAATTTCTTAGACCTTGAGATGAGATTCTTATCTGAATTAATTTTGACAGTTTTTCACCACCAGAGGGTGTTAGTTCATGTGTGTCATATAAATATCATTGGGCTCACGCACGTGGAGTTAGCTAGTAGTCAGCACTGATTGGGTAAAATTGCAAGTCTGTCAAAAGAACTGAAATAAGGGGGCAGTTTGCATAGGCTTAGATAAAAGGTAATCATAGAAGTAAAAAGTGTAATAATATAACAGTGTTGGGTGTGCAAAACTAGGGGATGGGTAATAAAGGGATTATCTTTTTAAACAATAAAAAATCCTGGTGTGGACTGTTCCTTTAAGATAGTTCCTTAATGTTACTATGAAGGAAGCCTAGTGCAGCTCAGGCTTCTGGTCTGTCAGCTGACATTTTAAAAGGGAGACCCTCTGATACTTTAACACCTTAGAGTTTGTGTTTGCTTTGTAAGGATTCTCAGGTGTGTGTCCCTGCTTGTATGCTGAGTCTATTTACAGCATTTTGTTTATATCCAACATGTATTTGAATATGCACTGTACCAAAGGAAAATAGGGTGCATTATAATATGGAAACCCCCTATAGTATAGGGCACATGGAGAATATTATGGCAATAGACCATAACAAACTGCTGAAATGGCTGTTCTTCTCTGTTTGTGTTTTTCAGCCATTGATGTGCTGGTTTGTTCTGTTATTCAAGTCTCCCCTTCAATTCATCCTAAATGCATCTGCCAGGCTAATCCACCTCTCTCTCCACTCTGTTTCTGCTGCACCTCTCTGTGAGTCCCTTCACTGGGTCCCCATTCACAACAGAGTTAAATTCAAAATTCTCACCCTGACCTACAAAGCCCTCACCAATGCTGCCCCACCCTACCTGTCCTCACTCATCAACAAATATACTCCAGCCCGCCCCCTAAGATCCAACAACGACCTGCTTCTTGCGTCCTCTACCATCACCTCCTCTCATTCTAGACTACAGGACTTCTCTCGTACGGCTCCAACCCTCTGGAATGCACTTCCTCAAGCTGCCAGATTTTCCCCTAACCTGTCCTCCTTTAAAAGCTCCCTAAAGACCTTTTTGTTCAGGGAAGCTTATCACCCGACTCAGTAACAAATGAATTTCACTAACCTAACAGTTGTCCTCCTCTATCTCCTCACCCCACATCCTGTTTCCCATCCTCCTATCCATCTAGATTGTAAGTTCCCACGGGAATAGGGCCCTCAATTCCCCCTGTATTTGTCTGTAAAATGTTGTCTCCGTTGTAGCAGTGAGGAGGTGCTGCACAGTTTTTCTACCATAACCCTAAATCCTGTATGGGGAGGGACACACAACACAATTATCTCATATTACACACATCTAGGAGGTACAACAAATTATAGCTGAATTGTGAAACTAAGAGATGTGAAATGGAAACTCATTCATTTGCAGTCGCTGGTTTCTTTCATCATGAGAGATGAATGCTTTAGATCAGCTTGAATGGAAGAACCTACTTAAGCATTGATGCTGGATTTTATATCAGAACATTAGGGTAATTTCCTATATATAAAGTGTGTGTGAGTATGTATGTGTGTATATACATTTTGTTTAAAAGAAATGTTTTGGAAATTAATAGCAGCAAAATCATATAAACCAACAACAGAGTTTCCAACATTAACAGAGTATAAAACATTCCTAATATATATGTAGATTCTCTTAAAGAGACATGTACCCCATTTTTCATAATTAAAATAAAGAATACAATTTTAAACAACATTCCAGTTTCCTTCTATTGTCAAATATCTTTCATGTAATTGGCAAGAGTCCATGAGCTAGTGACGTATGGGATATACAATCCTACCAGGAGGGGCAAAGTTTCCCAAACCTCAAAATGCCTATAAATACACCCCTCACCACACCCACAATTCAGTTTTACAAACTTTGCCTCCCTATGCAGGTGGTTAAGTAAGTTTGTGCTTGATTTCAATGATTTCTTCTATGATAAGCGCTTCTAAGCATTCTGAAGACCAATTCCTCTCAGAGTACAGTGTTTGTCAGAGGGATGTGAAGGGAGTGTCGCCTATTGATTTTATGGTTTTCCTCACGGGAAATATTTTCAAAGGTTCTCTGTTATCGGTCATAGGGATTCATCTCCTACCTCCCTTTTCAGATCGACAATATAATCTTATATACCATTACCTCTGCTGATACTTTTTCAGTACTTGTTTGGCTATCTGCTATTTGTGGATGGGTGTCTTTCGGTAAGTATGTTTTCATTATTTAAGACACTCTCAGCTATGGTTTGGCACTTTATAAAGTTTCAAATATATGTATTTTACTTATTTGCCATGAGTCAGGTCTATGTATATTTCCTTTTGCAGACTGTCAGTTTCAGTTTGGGAAGCATGTTTAGGAAGTTATTTGTCTTACCTGGGGTATAGTCCTTTTTTCAAATTAACTGATTTTTCTTTTAATTTTGCAGGCAAAATTAGACTCGCGAGGGTGCAAAATGCTGTTATTTATTGCATCATACTTGGCGCGATAATTTTTTTGCCGTGAAGGTACGTCTTTGATGATGCAAGTTCGTCATACCCGGCGTCTTAGTTGACTCCAGGTTTCCTTGCACAAGGTTGCGTCTGTGATGTCGTGAGTTGCGTCATTTCCGTATGTTGTTGGCGGCAAAAAAAAATTCTTAACTTCCTTTTGCGTTGTGCATCATTCTTGGTGCCAAAAAAAAATAATTTATTTTTTCACCCCACTTCCTATATGCCTCTTGCCTTCTATATGCTCAGAGGGCTATGCTGTTTGCATTTTTTTTCCTTATTCCTGAAACTGCCATATAAGGAAATTGTACATTTTGCTTTAATGTTGTTTTTTCTTTTACATTTTGCAAGATGTCTCAATCTGATCCTGTCTCAGATGCCTGATCACAGTTCTACCAAAGCTAAGTGTATCTGTTGTAATTTAGCTGAGATTATATCTCCAGCTGTAGTATGTAACAGTTGTCATGATAAGCTTTTGCACGCAGAAAACGTTTCCATCAGTACTAGTACAGTTTCTGTTGTTCCTTCAACATCTAATGTACATGATATCCCTGTTGATATGAAAAATTATATTGCTGATGAGATACAGAAGGCTTTGTCTGCTATTCCGCCTTCTAATAAACGTAAAAAGTATTTTAAATTTTAATTTCTAATGACCGACAACATACTGAACTATCCTTCTCTGATGAGGATCTCTCTGATTCAGAAGATCCTACCTCAGACATTGACACTGACAAATCTACTTATCTTTTCAAGATTGAGTATATTCGTTCCTTGTTAAAGGAAGTGTTGGTTACTTTGGATATTGAGGAGTCTAGTCCTCTTGATATAAAAACTAGTAAACGTTTAAATTCTGGTTATAAACCTCCTGTGGTCACTCCTGAGGTTTTTCCAGTTCCTGATGCTATTTCTGGTGTGACTGCTAAGGAATGGGTTAAGCCTGGTACTTCTTTCAATCCTTCTTCTAGGTTTAAAAGATTGTACCCTTTGCCAGCTGCTAGATTAGAGTTTTGGGAAAAAATCCCCAAAGTTGATGGGGCTATTTCTATTATTGCCAAACGTGCTACTATGTCTATGGAAGACAGTACTTCTTTTAAAGATCCTTTAGATAGGAAACTTGAATCTTATCTAAGAAAAGCTTATTTATATTCTGGCTATCGTCTCAGGCCTGCCATTTCTATGGCTGATGTTGCAGCTGCATCAACCTTTTGGTTGGATAGCCTAGCGCAACAGGAAACAGATCCTGATTTTTCTAGCATTGTTCGTTTGCTTCAACATGCTAATCATTTTATCTGTGATGCCATTTTTGATATCATCAAAATTGATGTTAAATCTATGTCTTTAGCTATTTTAGCTAGAAGAGCTTTATGGCTCAAATCTTGGAATGCTGACATGGTATCTAAGTCTAGATTGATATCTCTTTCTTTCCAAGGTAACAATTTATTTGGTTCTCAGTTGGATTTAATTATTTCAACTATCACTGGGGGGAAGGGAGTTTTTTGCCTCAGGATAAAAGATCTAAGGGTAAATCTAAAGCTTCTAATCGTTTTCATTCTTTTCGACAGAATAAGGAACAGAAAACCAATCCTTCCCATAAAGAATCTGGTTCCAATTGAAAACCTTCTTCAAGTTGTAATAAATCCAAGCCTTTTAAGAAACCAAAGCCAGCCCCAAGTTTGCATGAAGGTGCGGCCCTCTATCCAGCTGGTGGGGGGCAGATTGAAATTATTCCAAGATATTTGGGCAGATTCTGTTCAAAATCAGTGGATTCAGAGTATTGTCTCTCAAGGGTATCGAATAGGATTCAGAGTAAGACCTCCTGTGAGAAGATTTTTTCTCTCTCACGTTCCAGCAAATCCGGTGAATGCTCAGGCTTTTCTGAAGTGTGTTTCAGCTCTAGAGCTTTCAGGGGTTATCATACCAGTTCCGTTTCAGGAACAGAGTCTATTTAAATCTATTCATTGTCCCAAAGAAAGAAAATTCATTCAGGCCAGTTCTGGATCTGAAGTTTTTGAATCGTTTTGTAAGAGTCCCAACTTTCAAGATGGTGACTATAAGGACTATTCTGCCTTTTGTTCAGCAAGGTCATTATATGTCCATGATAGACTTACAGGATGCATATCTTCACATTCCGATTCATCCAGACCACTATCGATTTCTGAGATTCTCTTTTCTAGACAAGCATTACCAATTTGTTGCTCTTCCATTTGGCCTAGCAACAGCTTCAAGCATCTTTTTGAAGGTTCTCAGTGCCCTGCATGAAGGTGCGGCCCTCTATCCAGTTCAGCTGGTGGGGAGCAGATTGAAATTATTCCAAGATATTTGGGCAGATTCTGTTCAAAATCAGTGGATTCAGAGTATTGTCTCTCAAGGGTATCGAATAGGATTCAGAGTAAGATCTCCTGTGAGAAGATTATTTTTCTCTCACGTTCCAGCAAATCCGGTGAAGGCTCAGACTTTTCTGAAGTGTGTTTCAGCTCTAGAACTTTCAGGGGTTATCATACCAGTTCCGTTTCAGGAACAGGGTCTGGGGTTTTATTTAAATCTATTCATTGTCCCAAAGAAAGAAAATTCATTCAGGCCAGTTCTGGATCTGAAGTTTTTGAATCGTTTTCCCAACTTTCAAGATGGTGACTATAAGGACTATTCTGCCTTTTGTTCAGCAAGGTCATTATATGTCCATGATAGACTTACAGGATGCATATCTTTACATTCCGATTCATCCAGACCACTATCGATTTCTGAGATTCTCTTTTCTAGACAAGCATGATCAATTTGTTGCTCTTCCATTTGGCCTAGCAACAGCTCCAAGGATCTTTTCGAAGGTTCTCAGTGCCCTTTTATCTGTAATCAGAGAACAGGGTATTTCCTTATTTGGACGATATCTTGGTATTAGCTCAGTCTTTACATTTAGCCAAATCTCACATGAATCAACTTGTGTTGTTTCTTCAAAAACATGGTTGGAAGATCAATTTACCAAAGAGTTTCTTGATTTCTCAGACAAGGGTAACCTTTTTAGGTTTCCAGATAGATTCAGTGTCCATGACTCTGTCCTTAACAGACAAGAGACGAATGAAATTGGTTTCAGCTTGTCGAAACCTTCAGTCTCAATCATTCCCTTCAGTGGCTATGTGCATGGAAGTTTTAGATCTCATGACTGCAACATTGGATGCGATCCCCTTTGCTCATTTTCATATGAGAGCTCTGCAGCTTTGTATGTTGAATCAATGATGCAGGGATTATACTCGGATATCACAATTGATATACTTAAATCCCAATATTCAACTCTCTCTGACTTGGTAGTTAGACCATCATTGTTTAATTCAGGGGGCCTCTTTAATTCATCCTACCTGGACTGTGATCACAACCGATGCAAGTCTTTCAGGTTGGGGAGCTGTCTGGGGATCTCTGACAGCAGAAGGGGTTTAGAAACCTCAAGAGGCGAGGTTACCAATCAATATTTTAGAACTCCATGCTATTTTCAGGGCTCTTCAGGTTTGGCCTCTGTTAAAGAGAGAACCATTCATTTGTTTTCAGATGGACAATATCACAACTGTGGCATATGTCAATCATCAGGGTGGGACTCGCAGTCCCCTAGCTATGAAAGAAGTATCAATCATCAGGGTGGGACTCGCAGTCCCCTATCTATGAAAGAAGTATCTTGGATACTTTCTTGGGCAGAATCCAGCTCTTGTCTAATTTCTGCGGTGCATATCCCAGGTGTAGACAATTGGGAAGCGGATTATCTCAGCCGTCAGACCTTACATCTGGAGGAGTGGTCTCTCCATCCAGATTTTGTCAGATTGTACAGATGTGGGGTCTTCCAGAAATAGATCTGATGGCTTCTCATCTAAACAAGAAACTTCCCAGGTACCTGTCCAGGTCAAGGGAACCTTAAGGGGGAAATGGTGGATGCTTTAGCAGTTACTTGGTTTTACCAACCTGCTTATATCTTTCCGCCTCTAGTTCTTCTTTCAAGAGTGATCTCCAAGATCATTATGGAACAATCGTATGTGTTTCTGATAGCACCAGTATGGCCTCACAGATTTTTGTATGCAGATCTTGTTCGGATGTCCAGTTGCCAGCCTTGGCCACTTCCTCTAAGACCAGACCTTCTGTCTCAAGGGCCGTTTTTGCATCAGGATCTCAAATCTTTAAATTTGAAGGTATGGAAATTGAACGCTTAGTGCTTAGTCATAGAGGTTTCTCTGACTCAGTGATTAATACTATGCTACAGGCTCGTAAGTCTGTTTGAAGGAAGATTTATTATCGAGTTTGGAAGACCTATATTTCATGGTTTTCATCTCATAAATTCTCCTGGCATTCTTTTAGAATTCCTAGAATTTTACACTTTCTTCAGGATGGTTTGGATAAAGGTTTGTCTGCAAGTACTTTGAAGGGACAAATCTCTGCTCTTTCTGTTTTATTTCATAGAAAGATTGCTGAGCTTCCTGATATTCACTGTTTTGTTCAGGCTTTGGTTCGTATCAAGCCTGTTATTAAATCAATCTCTCCTCCTTGGAGTCTTAATTTGGGTTTGAATACTTTGCAGGCTTGAGCCTATGCATTCTTTGGATTTTAAACTACTTTCTTGGAAAGTGTTGTTTCTTTTGGCCATCTCTTCAGCTAGAAGAGTTTCCGAATTGTCTGCTCTCTCTTGTGAGTCTCCTTTTCTGATTTTCCATCAGGATAAGGCTGTTTTGCGGACTTCGTTTAAATTTCTTCCTAAGGTTGTGAATTCTAACAACATTAGTAGGGAAACTGTTGTTCCTTCCTTGTGTCCTAATCCCAGGAATACTTTTGAAAGATCTTTGCATTCTTTGGATGTTGTAAGAGCTTTGAAACATTATGTCTAGTCTATTTGTTGTCTTCTCTGGTTCTTGGAAAGGTCAGAAAGCTTCTGCCATTTCTTTGGCATCTTGGTTGAAGCTTTTGATTCATAAAGCTTATTTGGAGGTGGGACAGTCCCCGCCTCAGAGGATCACAGCTCATTCTACTAGATCAGTCTCCACTTCTTGGGCTTTTAAGAATGAAACTTCAGTTGATCAGATTTGCAAAGCAGCAACTTCTGAAGCAGTCTTTGGTAGAAAGTTCTTCAGGCAGCTGTTTCAGTTTGATTCTGCTAATGTTTTAATTTTTTTTCTTTCAATTTATGAGAAAAACTTATTTTTTTGTGGATTTAATTTTTTCAGCGGAAAATGGCTTTTTTTTATCCCTCCCTTTCTAGTGACTCTTCTGTGGACTTCCACATCTTGGGTATTTCTATCCCATACGTCACTAGCTCATGGACTCTTGCCAATTACATGAAAGAAAACATAATTTATGTAAGAACTTACCTGATAAATTTTATATTGGCAAGAGTCCATGAGACCCATCCTTTTTCTGGTGGTTATGATTTTTTGTATAAAAGCACAATTATATTTCCAGTTCCTCTTTTTTGTATGCTTTTTTACTCCTTTTTCTATCACCCCACTACTTGGCTATTCGTTAAACTGAATTGTGGGTGTGTGGTGAAGGGTGTATTTATAGGCATTTTGAGGTTTGGGAAACTTTGCCCCTCCTGATACGATTGTATATCCCATATGTCACTAGCTCATGGACTCTTGCCAATATGAAAGAAATTAATTTATCAGGTAAGTTCTTACATAAATTATGTTTTTCTTTGTATCCTTTGTTGAGGGAGCAACAATGCACTGCTCAATCAGTGGCTAGCTCATATTAGTACATTGTTGTGCCTGAGCCTGTCTAGTTATGCTTTTTAATAAAGGATATCAACAGAAGAGAAGAAAATAGGTAATTGAAGTGTGTCTCTCTGAGTGAGTGCTTCTGAGTGTGTATGAGAGTGTGTGTTAAAATGAGTGAGTATTTCTGTGTTTAAGTAAGAAAGTGTGTGAGTTACTGAGTGTGTGTTAGTGTAAGAGAGAGTTTCTGAATGTGTGTGTGAGATAGTGTTTCTTAGTGTGTTTGTGTGTGAGAGAAATTGTGTTCCTGTGTGTAAGAGATAAATTGTGTGTGTGAGAGTGTTTGTGAGTGTGTGTGGGAGAGAATGCGTGTGTGAGAGAGAGTAATAGTGTTTCTGAGAGTGTTTGTGTGTGTGAGAAAAATTGTGTTTCTGTCTGTGTGTCAGAGTGTTTACTTCATAAATGGAAAGAGTCCACAGCTGCATTCATTACTTTTGGGAATTCAGAACCTGGCCACCAGGAGGAGGCAAAGACACTCCAGCCAAAGACTTAAATACTCCTCCCGCTTCCCTCATCCCCCAGTCATTCTTTGCCTTTCGTCCCAAGAGGTTGGCAGAGAAGTGTCAGAAGTTTTCGATAGTCTCTTATGGAGGGTAGTACTCTTTGGCATGGGACTGGAGTTTTAAGTAGTCTTATCAGCCTCTCAGTGAGAGCATGGGTTAAAGTTAGAGTCCGGAGATGCAGGGAGTTTCTTTCTGCGAAACCACCCCGACTCATATTAACAACTCCACAAGCAATCAGCGTTGACGAGTTTCGCCGCCTGCTTTTTTCTCTCAAGTCCATGGCAGAAGCAACGCTACTATCTGTCACACTTGGGCCGTGTTCCTGTTCCACGGCGTAGATTCCGGTAAGATCATTTCATTTTACTTTCATCATGGATGTATTGTAATTTTAACTGTTTATCCGAGAGGGGCTACAACTTTTCGGGGATAACTTTAACATAGGGTCTCAGTGAGGCTCCTTTTTGTATCTAGGAATCAAGGGTTAATATCTCCTGAGGGGGATTATTGAACAGGGGGGTTTATAATCATGATTCTGTCTGCTACTGTGTAGTGTTGCTTCGGCTCATGGTTATTTCGGCCTAGTACCTTGCTGGGGGGGCGTTGACCTCCGGCTAAGGGTGTTCTCTTCCCTTTGGGCTGGGAATTATGAGTGAGTCCTGTACCCGTTCTCCGGGTTTCCCGGTTCTCATCCCCTGTGAGGTCTGATTGCTTCAGACGGGGTATCTTGTGTTCCCTGAGGGTGTCGTTCATTCTAGGACGATTCTGGGTCCCGGGTCCAGGGTTCTTGTCTTGGATCCTTCTTGGATGTCTGGAGACTTATGATCCTGTGGACTGGTTCGGGACAACCCAGTTTGCTCATTGGGCTTGCAAGCACGAAGGCCAGAGTTCACATCCACCTTCGGGTACTGGTTATAAACTTTAAGCCCTGACTTGTCCTTCGGACGGAGTGTGCTCCTCTATGGGCAGTTTTTTCTCTGTTGTGTCAACAGTGGTGTCTGGATGATTTTTCATTTGGTCCGTGTTTTGATCATACTATGGCTTCATGTCTTGGGGACATGTACACTGTTCTTATCTGTGCCCTTTCCTTTTGAGGGGATAGTTTGTCTTCCTTATGAGCTGGGGTTTCCTCTCTCTGAAGGGTCCTGCCCTGTGTGTAGGAGGTTGGATCAGGTGGCTTATTTTTGTATGGGGCAGCATCTGCTGCTCTGTGGGCTCTGTTCCACCTGCTGGAATTTGATCTCTCTACGTAGAGACTGTCTAAGAGAGCTGTGACAGGTCTTCCTACAGATCTATTGCTCTTTTCTCTGTTCCAGGTCCCAGGGGGTTCTCCTTGGGAGTGCCTTATTTTGGAGGAGCAGATTGGGTTGGCACCCGAGCTCTGTTGGGGTGGGTGAGTCCCCCCTTTTTTCTTTCCATTCCCTGGGGGCTTGTGGTTGGGGTCTTTCTGTCCCCCCCTGTCTATCAGACATGTTGGAGCAGTATCTGAGATCTGTTGCTCTGCTAAATTCGTCTTCGGAGCATTTGAGGTACGGTAAGCCTCTTGAGGTTTCTCCTTTCTCCATGTTCAAGTTTTGTGGGAAGGACTGGCAGCTCTTAGATAGCCTGCGACGTGGTTAGTGGATACTTAGCAATTTAAAGGATCCTATCTTCAGCTGCTTTCTGCTTGCCCTGCAAGTATTTAAGTTTCAGAGTAATTTTTAGATGACTGCAGCGTGCAGTGTTTTTGCGTCAGGTGATTGTTCGTCAGACCTATCTGAGCTTGCTGCACGAGGGTTTGTTTATGAATATTTTGGTATTCTGAGCTACCTTTTTGCTACTTGGGGTACCTTCATCTTCAGTTGCTTTTTTGCACTGTGTTAAGGGAAGATCCTCTCTGTTTCAGATTTCCGGCCTTATCCCGTGGTTTCTGTTCTGGGGTCTGGGCGTTGCCTCCCCTTGTTTCTATGAGACTGGTTGGGTCTCTGTTAGCCTGACCCGGTTTCTCTGTTTTTTTGCTTTGTGGTTGTGCCCGTTTTAGGGTTTTTTCTGGAGTTCCTTATACTAGCTGTAAGCTAGCTCAGCATATTAATGCACTGTGGCTACTCTGCACTGTAGCAAACCGAGGGTTGCAAGTTCGATCCCCGGCAAGGTCTACTCAGCCTTTCCTCCTTTCGAGGTTGATAAAATGAGCAGCGCCTTGAGTCCCTTAAGGGGGATTAGCCGCGCTTTACAAGTACAATCTTGTTTTCTCTGTGCCTTTTCTTTTTTGTGGAAGAATACGGTAGTTTGTTCCCTTTCTTTAGTAAGGGGTGTGTTGTTTGGAGACCGACTGCTGGGCGACGGTGTCTCTTGGAGGCTGTTGACTCAGTCGAGTCTAGTTCCTGTGGTCTCTAGCAAGGCTGTGGACTATCTGCAGGTCAGTATCCTTGGGCCTTTTCCTTTTTTTCAAAGTTGTTCTTGGCTTCGGACGTAGCGGGATTTTGTTGGGTAGGGGTTTTGAGGCCTGGTGCCCTCAGAATGGGCCGCCTCTTGTACCCTCCCGTTTTTGCATTCAGTGTCCTCTATAGCTTGGGTATTGTTTTACCAAAAGTAATGAATGCAGCTGTGGACTCTTTCTATTTATGAAGAAAAACTTAAATTTTATTACCTGATAATTTTCTTTTCTTCAGATGGAAAGAGTCCACAGCTCCCCGCCCATATTTTTTCTGTGGGGCGTCTGTTATTTTTGTTTTTCTGGCACTTTTCACCCTGATATTTCTTCTACTGTTCCTTGTTCCTCGGCAGAATGACCAGGTTCTGAATTCCCAAAAGTAATGAATGCAGCTGTGGACTCTTTCCATCTGAAGAAAAGAAAATTATCAGGTAAGCATAATTTAGTGTTTGTATGAGCAAAAGTGTTCTTACCTTTACAACATTTTCAAGATTAAGATTTTCAAGTCTGAGAGTGTTTCTGTGTGTGTGTGTGTGCTACTAACGTTCCCTTTTTTTTTAAACAAGCTTTGTTAAATATGTAATCAAAGTTACAATCAACGATTAAATAAAATATTTTACAAAACTTATTTGTCAATTCTTTTACATTAATCCTTATGCAGGAGTTTACTGTATTGTCCATTTAAGGTATGTTAGTGCTCATTCGAACTCCGCTAAAAAGGGAACATAGTATAACACCAGAATATATAGTCCAGGTCTTTGTTGTTTTAAGTTATATGATACTGTTTCCTAGCTTGCAATATTAAATGTCTTATGTTTAACAAAAATATTATTACAGTGCATCAGAGGTAGAAAATCCTCTGTATAGTACAATTTGATAGGAATATAGAAATAGAGTAGATTAAGATGGTTAGTAACAAATGGGGTAACAAATAGATCAGAAGGGGGAAAAAAAAGGAGGGGGGCGGAGACCAATAGGGAGGAGACCAAGAGCCTTATTACACGGGTCTATTCCGAAAGTTTTGGGACGTTTAGGTTTTCTACATTACAGTGTTTTATTCCATATTGCCAGCATTACTTTGTGTGTCTCTAGGTTTTGAGTTTTTAAGTAATGGTATTTCTCTAAGATAAGTAACTCATCTACTTGTACTTGCCATTCAGATGTCGTAGGAATGATTTGAGACTTCAGGGACATCAGATCAATTCCAACACCCCGAAATAATTTTCAGACTTAGGAGCTATAACAAGAAATTAATTTCACAAAACCACAAATTAATTCTCCGAATAATGAGTATTAGAATGTTTCCCAATTTCTTACATAAACATTATAAATATATTCCATAGAACAACATAATCAAATTATTGACACTAACATTTCACTAACAGTAGTCTCTAATACTAAATCCCATCAGGCATTATTATTGTCTGATCAATATTGATGTACTGGTTACATCAGGCACATCAGATTCATTCCAACACTTTGAAATAGGTTCCAGCACTCATGAGTTATAACAAATAAATGATCATACAAATCCACAAACTAATTCCTCAAATAAAGAATATAAAAGAAATTTTTTTTTTCCAATTGACATTTCTATCCCCTTCCTTCCCCTTCACTTACAAAAGTTCAGATATCACAGGATTAACATTAGTTTAAATAATAAAAAGTCTTCTCTTTAATTACCTATTACAGACGTGCAAGATTATACATATACATAAAAACACTAGTTATTTTTACGGACATGTATGTTCGTTTTTAAAAAATTTGCATGCAAAAACCTCTGTGTATTAATATCCACAGCCGTGGGTCTCATTTTATTTCATTTATTAATTTTTAATCATATTAATTTTTTTTTCAGTTCATCTTGCTAAATCGAGTGTTGAACACAATAGAATTTTACTCATATGTCGCAATCTTTCCCGATACACATATCATTGTTTCGATTTTTTCAAAACAACATTGCAGGTTCATTCCTAACATATATCACATCCCCAACACAGATTTACATACATACCCCTTTTTTATGGCTTTGAAACAAGAAATAACAAACACACCTTACAGTGAAGTTAAACATTAGCCATTTGCTAGTAGTTTATTTTATTTTTATTTTTATATTTGATTGTATGGTGTCACACACAGTTTAAATATAACTTTGATTTTATCCAGATCTTCAAATCACATATTATATCGTAAATGTTTATGCAGGCACATTTTAATATATTAAAGTTTATCGAAGCAGATTTAGATGGGACACTTAAAATTGTTCTGAAATATATTCATGGGTCCTTTGGGATATATTATGCGAATGTTAATGAAATTCACAGGTGACCGAGCCCAATTAGCATTGATGAGATTCAGAGTATCCACTTATATTTCATTGGTCCTTTTCTGAAACTATGACAACTTCCGCTTTTTACTTGTATATAAGGTTTATATCTATATAATTTGTATCCATTGTTTGTATGCCTGAAAAAAAGACCGGTTTATGGTCTAGAAACGCGTAGCAGTTTGTATGGATTAAAACTATTCAATTTTAAACATACGGAAGTTGTCCTTCGTTTTCCTTTAGATCCTTCCTGGAAAAGGTTTCAAAGTTTTTTACCTACCGCAGTGTTTCACACATCAACTGCACAGACGCTCATCCATATCCAATCAAGCAAACGCTGAGTACCACCTGTGTACAACCTGCCTGAGGCCACCCAAGTGTGCTAACCACTGAAAGTGTTAGTCTGCCTGTCAGCACCGGTTACAATACGGTGCATATACCTCCGGTAAGCCTTAACATTAATCACCTATTCGGCTCTGAGTCAACAATATTACGCTATGTGGCGCCCTCTTTTCTACTTCTGATTTGAGACTTCCATCTTATAGGAATACATTTTTAGCTCCATTGAGCATAAACAGTAGTAGTGCGAGTTTTGACTTAACTTTTACCTTGGGCAGGGAATGAAACAAGACGGTTTCAGGTGTATTAGGTATTACAACAGCTATAATGTGAGACATTATCTCAAGTGCTGTTGTTCAAAAACTTCTCATCCGGGGACAGGTCCACCAAATATGAAGAAGAGTTCCCTCCTCTCCACAACCTCTCCAACACGTTGTGTTAGCCGAAGCCGAGGGGTATATTTTATGGAGTCTGACCGGGGTCAGATACCATCTGCAGAGCAGTTTAAGTTGTGTTTCCTGGATGCTAGCTGAGACTGAAGGTTTTTTGGTCAAAGCAATGCTTTAAGCCAGTTAGTTGAATCATTGTCTATATTCATCTCCCTGCTCTAAGTGATTGTGTAAGAGGGTAGTGTGTTAGTGTCAGGTATCAGTATTATCTTATAAATTGTGGATATTACGTGTTGTGGAAGTGCGTTCATAAGGCATACTTTCTCAAAAGGTGTTGGAGCTCTATTCAATTTCTGTTTTATTCTTGTGATGTAATGCTTTAGCTGATTATAGCAAAGCCATGAGGAGAATATCTCATTGTGGCTATCTTGTAATTGGTCTTGTGGTTTAATATTACCATTTTCAATAATACCTATTAGTGAACCTTCTTTGAGGGAATAAGGTTTTTTTAAGCGAGTGCCTAATTGATAGTAAGGTAGGTCAGTGTTTTCAATGATAGGAAGTAAGGGAGAATGCCTAGATCTGTCAATTGAGATAGTTTTATCCCAATCAGTTAAAACATCAGCATATAGTGGATATCTTGTTATGATTCTGGTTCTGTTTTGGGAGATTGTCCAGGCGAGTGTACCAAAATTATTCAGTTTGAAAATGTGTCTGTCTAGGTGTATCCAGGCCTTATGATTATTGTTATGGGACCATTCAACAATATGTTGAAGTTGTATTGCACGTTTATAAGATGCAAGATCTGATACTCCTAATCCTCCCCTGTCCCTCGTGAGGTACATAGTTTTCCTTGGGATTCTTGGTCTTATGTCTGCCCATATAAATTGTTCTATTATTTTTTGGAGTTGTGGAAAATAGCCCGATGGGAGCATTATAGGGACCGCTTGAAGAATGTAGAGGAAGCGAGGAAGGATATTTATCTTAATGACTCCTATTCGGCCCAGCCATGAAAATGGTTTGTTCTTCCAAAATGAGAAGTCTCTAATAATATCATTTTTGATGTTAATATAATTATGTAGAAAGAGATCTTGGTATGAGGCGGTTAAATGTATTCCTAAGTACTTGGGGGGCGGAGCCAACTATTGCAATGGCAGGACGCATCTTAGCCGAGCTCCTGAACCCAGCATAAAACTTTTATCTATCCCCTAGGTTCATCAACCTCCATATGGACATATTTTATTCTGTGGTGAACTAACAAACCCTGCTCCATCTTGGTGGACTCCAAGAATTGGGATTCGGATGACAAGGCTGACTTAAGCATAACGTTAAGGCCACGCAGTTGTCGACTATACAAACATGGGAGCCATCTTAATTATTTAGTCTGCCAGCTCCTAAATGCGGGTCTCCTGTCTGCTGAGCTGATCCTGAATCAGGAACTACTATGCAGCCCCTTCTCCTTTATGGCAGCTGATGCGAGGAGTTCAGTATCCCTCTCCGGCTGTCAATATATAGCGGGTGCCGCCATTTACCTTACCTAGGGTGACAGTATACATCCCTGATCTCTCTGCTGCAACACCGGCCTTAGAAATGATAGACCTGGCTTACATCCTGGAGGAACTTAGCTTGCGGCTCGACCGGCAACACGCAAATCTTCTTCTCACTCTGAGGTCCGCGGTCAGCTGCCCCGTGGAGGAAACCATTACACAGGACTTACCAACAGGCCTAGCTACAGTTTGTTCAGAGCACAGCACGACACAGAGATCACAGCAGCAATTATGTATCACATCTACTGAAATATGGAATATGCAGTTAGATCGCAGGCTATCTTATTCTCTGAGCCAGGGGGCTGTTGAAATCAGTGAGGCAATGTATGATAAGAGCTTAACCTCCACGGTACGCACAGCTCCTGGAGGGGGGACACAGACTACACTAGCCTCTGCAGTACACTTTATGCAGGACTTTTTTCCGGGCATTGGTGTGCGGGGCTCAGATCTTCCAGCCACAGTAACACTCTCCACACCGTCGCTTGCCCCATACAAGGGATCTTGGATCAGCTTACCGGCAGAACTCTACTACAGGTGCACCAGCAGAGCGGGGATCGGTTAACTATGGAACTTGTTCTGCAGCACATTGACACCCGGGGAAGTCATAGCCCAATGACACCTCATGAGTAGATCAGGTGTAGTTACTGTCAGCAGTTTATAATGGGCTTTCATTTATATCTTGTTTTATGTTTAACACACCCAATTCCAATAATCTTACGATGTCAGGGGATTTGGATTGTGGGCCTCCTTGGGATGTCGAAATGCTCTATATACACATTGTGAAAGGTGAGAGTACTAGATGAAGACCTGACGGTCCGAAGAACAGGAAACTGCACTCATATGTTCAGATCTTAACAGTTGCCCATACTTAGTACTTTTAATCCTGATTTACCTGCATAACTCATGCTCCAAATATAGAGTCTCCTCTGTAGGCATGATCTCTTATGACATTATGGGATAACTGAGTGTTACCTCCTAAGCATATAACACCTTAGTCATATAGTATTTACTTTGCAGCAGCATGTTTAATTGTTATAGTATAAGGTATTGTTCATCTTGGTTCACGTAACTGTTTACTTCCAGCCTATTTTTTTTTTTTTCTACACGATTAACGCTCTTCACTTTCTGGCCTATACGGTAGCCTCCCCATACCCACAACATATTATTTTTATAGTTTTTAAACACATGTCATCCCTAAGCTTCATACAATTTATTTATGTACCATACTAATGTTTAAGCTCTGAAAAATTGTATTTACTTCATTAGAGTTACAACTCTTAACTTTCTTTAGCTGATATATATATCCTTGTTTACCTGCCTATCATTTACTACCATATAGTCTAATTAGGACTTGACTATACACTCTGAAGGGCTCAGTTATGGCACACACCGCAAGCCCTGAGTGTTCACATCTGATTTTTGTGAGATTACTCCACCTGTTCCTATCTCCAGATAAGCTTAAAATTGGGCTTTAAATATGTTATTTGGACTTTAATTTTGTATTTACATATCAATGTATACTGTTGTATTGTTTCACTGCTTAATTATTAACTGTCTGTATATAAGGGGGTATTTACAAGTTCACTAAGGTTCTTCACATTTATACCCCACAGGTTTATCTCGCCTTCCCATTCAAATTTACCTTAGTGAGGATTATTCTGTAATGAGAATATGAGTTTCATTTTTTTTCTCTCTTCTTATCCTCTGCTTGAGACTAGATAAAATAAGATAGTGCCATTGTGTATGTGTACAGTTAAAAACTATATTTACTGAGGTCAATGTCTAAGCACCATAACACGCCCATCTAGAGAGAAAAAGGCTCTATGATTTGTTTAATGCTACAATTGAACCAACACTAAGCTGTAGCTAAATATACTGAAGGTCAGCTTTTTACACAATGTATATTATTAGCAGTTCATCATTAGCTGAGTTCAATTTCCCACTATATCTGGTCTCATATACTATTATAATCCTACAAATATGCTTTGTCCATAATTCTTGAACTGGTTTTACCTTTGTTGTGACTTGGATGCCTGCTGTACAGTCATTTGTAAACATTGTTTCTAGCATATAACTAGATTTCACCCTGCTCTCATTACTGGTAGCTTATATACATAAAGGTGTACTTATGCCAGGGTTAAGTTTAGCGGTTCTTCATAGTACACAATTGTTGTCATTTTTTATGCTAATCTTCTCACAACCTCATTTATTAAGCCTGGAGGACCCATTCACCCTTGTAACCTCAATAATCTTAGGTAGCTCCTTATATTATTCTGCTTGCTCCATTATTGTACATATTGTAGTCGGGAGATCTGTTGTAGCCAATTCTTATTTAACGTATAGACCTAACATGTATATCTATATACTAAATAGTTTTAACAGTGGAATACCTCAACCGCTACACATTGAAAGGAGCATCATACTCTACTCTTACATAGACCTTAAAACACCACTATATATAGGGTTCACCAAGAATTCGTCCATTGTTATAACCTGAGTAGACTGTGGTCCTCCTTATTTATTAATTAATTAATTAATTAATTAATTAAATATACCACAGGTTGTTCCTTCGTAGGCTACCCCTATGATTATATAATCGGACTGTTACTTAATCCTAGCACTCTACTAATTTAGTATTTTATAAGGCTCCGCTCCCCATTCCCTCCCCCACTCCACTTTGAGCGGCTCTTGCCCGCTGAACTCCCTTTTCCTCTCCTGCTAACCTGGTCCAAGCGTGGCCAGACAAACGCTAATCTCCAATTGCCCCCAATGTTTTCTCTCTTTTAGATTAAATAACTACATGAATGGCATTGTGGAGACCACACTTACTATATTTATAATGTAAAAATGAGGTTTCATTATACTTTATTGTTACACTGGTTACACATATATCACAATTGCACATTTGTTTGCCAGATACTGGTTGTAAATTTCATGATCTGCAATACTGGCAATATCGATACCAGACACTGTTCTATATTATACAGTTATTGTTTTGATGTTCTCCTGGAGACACATAGGATCCTTGCCCAGAATGGTTTTGCCTCCACTTTTTATATATATTTTTGGGCATACAATATATGTTTCACGGTTATATTTTCATTGTCACTGGATGAATATTTTCTGTATTACTTGTCTCAACCTCAATAAAAAATATTTAAAAAAAAAAAAAAATGTATTCCTAAGTACTTAAGCTTTTTGTTGGCTATTGTTATTTTAAAGGTGGTGTGCATTTTTTGAATGTGATGCGGTAGTGTGTTTATGTTTAGTAGTTCTGATTTATTTAGTTTAAGAAGAAAGTTACAGACATCTCCATATTTTTTTAGTTCTAATAAAATTTCAGGTAGCGAATTCTCAACATTTGTTAATGTGTATAGTATGTCGTCCGCATATAGTGCTTGTTTATATTCTAGAGTAGCTGTTATGTGGGGTGGAGTAAAAAGTATAGTCTTTATCTAATCGGTGTGTGGTTCTCCATAGGTCATGAGGCGCTAATTTAGAAAGGGTGGATTTGGCTAATTTCAAAGTAGATGAAGGGGTGTTTGCAACTACTCTGGAAGAGTCCAAAGAGGGGTCTAAGGAGAGGTTAAGATCTCTTGCTAGGTAAACAATTCCCTTGGCATTATCTAAAAGTTGATTAGATATTTTTTTGAGGAAAGTATGTTGAGCTTGATTAGGTGCATAAATAGACATCAAAGTGACAAAATGGCCATAGAGCAATCCTACCAAAAGCAGGTATCTGCCCTCAGGGTCTCTTTCAATATGAGTTTTTTGGAAAGGGATGGATTTGTGTAACAAGATGCTAACCCCACATTTTTTATGTGGGTCAGATGCAAAGAAGGCTGTAGGGTAGTGTGAGTTATGCCATTTAGGCTCTTTACCTTTATGGTAATGTGTTCCTTAGAGTAGAATGACATGACTATTTAATTTATGTAGATCTCAAAATGCTATTGACCTTTTCCCTGGGTTATTTAACCCTTTGGCGTTTATAGTCGTTAAGTTTAGAGAATGATTTTGGAATCTGCTATGTTTGGAGCACATAGTCTGGGATTAGGGGAAAAAAGAGCAAAGAGTAACGGCTAGATTTAGAGTTTTGTTGGTAACGACCCGCGTAGCTAACGCTGGCTTTTTTCTGGCCGCACCTTTTAAATAACTCTGGTATTGAGAGTCCACAGAATGGCTGCGTTAGGCTCCAAAAAAGGAGCGTAGAGCATATTTAACGCAACTTCAACTCTCGATACCAGAGTTGCTTACGGACGCAGCCAGCTTCAAAAACGTGCTCGTGCACGATTCCCCCATAGGAAACAATGGGGCTGTTTGAGCTGAAAAACACCTGCAAAAAAGCCGCGTTCAGCTCCTAACGCAGCCCCATTGTTTGCTATGGGGAAACACTTCCTACGTCTGCACCTAACACTCTAACATGTACCCCGAGTCTAAACACCCCTAACCTTACACTTATTAACCCCTAATCTGCCGCCCCCGCTATCGCTGACCCCTGCATATTATTATTAACCCCTAATCTGCCGCTCCGTAAACCGCCGCTACTTACATTATCCCTATTTACCCCTAATCTGCTGCCCTAACATCGCCAACCCCTATATTATATTTATTAACCCCTAATCTGCCCCCCACAACGTTGCCTCCACCTGCCTACACTTATTAACCCCTAATCTGCCGAGCGGACCGCACCGCTATTATAATAAAGTTATTAACCCCTAATCCGCCTCACTAACCCTATAATAAATAGTATTAACCCCTAATCTGCCCTCCCTAACATCGCCGACACCTAACTTCAAACATTAACCCCTAATCTGCCGACTGGAGCTCACCGCTATTCTAATAAATGTATTAACCCCTAAAGCTAAGTCTAACCCTAACACTAACACCCCCCTAAGTTAAATATAATTTAAATCTAACGAAATTAATTAACTCTTATTAAATAAATTATTCCTATTTAAAGCTAAATACTTACCTGTAAAATAAATCCTAATATAGCTACAATATAAATTATAATTATATTATAGCTATTTTAGGATTTATATTTATTTTACAGGTAACTTTGTATTTATGTTAACCAGGTACAATAGCTATTAAATAGTTAAGAACTATTTAATAGCTAAAATAGTTAAAATAATTACAAAATTACCTGTAAAATAAATCCTAACCTAAGTTACAATTAAACCTAACACTATACTATCATTAAATAAATTAAATACAATATCTACAATTATCTACAATTAAACCTAACACTACACTATCAATAAATGAATTAAATACAATATCTACAAATAAATACAATTAAATAAACTAACTAAAGTACAAAAAATAAAAAAGAACTAAGTTACAAAAAATAAAAAAATATTTACAAACATTAGAAAAATATTACAACAATTTTAAACTAATTACACCTACTCTAAGCCCCCTAATAAAATAACAAAGCCCCCCAAAATAAAAAAATGCCCTACCCTATTCTAAATTACAAAAGTTCAAAGCTCTTTTACCTTACCAGCCCTGAACAGGGCCCTTTGCGGGGCATGCCCCAAAGAATTCAGCTCTTTTGCCTGTAAAAAAAACACATACAATACCCCCCCCCCAACATTACAACCCACCACCCACATACCCCTAATCTAACCCAAACCCCCCTTAAATAAACCTAACACTAAGCCCCTGAAGATCTTCCTACCTTATCTTCACCTCACCGGGTACACCGATCCGTCCTGGCTCCAAAATCTTCATCCAAGCCCAAGCGGGGGCTAGACATCCATCATCCAACGGCTGAAGAAGTCCAGAAGAGGGTCCAAAGTCTTCATCCTATCCGGGAAGAAGAGTAGATCCGGACCGGCAACCATCTTCTTCCAAGCTGCATCTTCTATCTTCATCGTGAAGGCCTCCAGCGCGGACCCAATCTGCGAGCTCAATCTGATTGGCTGATCGGATCAGCCAATCGGATTGAACTTGATTCTGATTGGCTGATTCCATCAGCCAATCAGAATTTTCCTACCTTAATTCCGATTGACTGATAGAATCCTATCAGCCAATCGGAATTCGAGGGACGCCATCTTGGATGACGTCCCTTAAAGGAACCGTCATTCTTCAGTTGGACGTCGCCGGAAGAAGATGGGTCCGCGCTGGAGGTCTTCACGATGGAGCCGATCCTCATTGGATGAAGATAGAAGATGCCGCTTGGAAGAAGATAGTTGCCGGTCCGGATCTACTCTTCTTCCCGGATAGGATGAAGACTTTGGACCCTCTTCTGGACTTCTTCAGCCGTCGGATGATGGATGTCTAGCCCCCGCTTGGGCTTGGATGAAGATTTTGGAGCCAGGACGGATCGGTGTACCCGGTGAGGTGAAGATAAGGTAGGAAGATCTTCAGGGGCTTAGTGTTAGGTTTATTTAAGGGGGGTTTGGGTTAGATTAGGGGTATGTGGGTGGTGGGTTGTAATGTTGGGGGGGGTATTGTATGTGTTTTTTTTACAGGCAAAAGAGCTGAATTCTTTGGGGCATGCCCCGCAAAGGGCCCTGTTCAGGGCTGGTAAGGTAAAAGAGCTTTGAACTTTTGTAATTTAGAATAGGGTAGGGCATTTTTTTATTTTGGGGGGCTTTGTTATTTTATTAGGGGGCTTAGAGTAGGTGTAATTAGTTTAAAATTGTTGTAATATTTTTCTAATGTTTGTAAATATTTTTTTATTTTTTGTAACTTAGTTCTTTTTTATTTTTTGTACTTTAGTTAGTTTATTTAAATGTATTTATTTGTAGATATTGTATTTAATTCATTTATTGATAGTGTAGTGTTAGGTTTAATTGTAGATAATTGTAGGTATTGTATTTAATTAATTTATTGATAGTCTAGTGTTAGGTTTAATTGTAACTTAGGTTAGGATTTATTTTACAGGTAATTTTGTAATTATTTTAACTATTTTAGCTATTAAATAGTTCTTAACTATTTAATAGCTATTGTACCTGGTTAAAATAAATACAAAGTTACCTGTAAAATAAATATAAATCCTAAAATAGCTTTAAATAGGAATAGGTGTCGGCGATGTTAGGGAGGGCAGATTAGGGGTTAATACTATTTATTATAGGGTTATTGAGGCGGGATTGAGGCAGATTAGGGGTTAATAACTTTATTATAGTAGCGGTGCGGTCCGCTCGGCAGATTAGGGGTTAATAAGTGTAGGCAGGTGGAGGCGACGTTGAGGGGGGCAGATTAGGGGTTAATAAATATAATATAGGGGTCGGCGGTGTTAGGGGCAGCAGATTAGGGGTACATAAGTATAACGTAGGTGGCAGTCGGCAGATTAGGGGTTAATTATTGTAGGTAGCTGGCGGCGACGTTGTGGGGGGCAGGTTAGGGGTTAATAAATATAATATAGGGGTCGGCGGTGTTAGGGGCAGCAGATTAGGGGTACATAAGTATAACGTAGGTGGCGGTCTGCAGATTAGGGGTTAAAAAATGTAATCGAGTGGCGGCGATGTGGGGGGACCTCGGTTTAGGGGTACATAGGTAGTTTATGGCTGTTAGTGTACTTTAGAGCACAGTAGTTAAGAGCTTAATGAACCGGCGTTAGCCCAGAAAGCTCTTAACTACTGACTTTTTTCTGCGGCTGGAGTTTTGTCGTTAGAATTCTAACGCTCACTTCAGCCACGACTCTAAATACCGGAGTTAGAAAGATCCCATTGAAAAGATAGGATACACAATTGACGTAAAGGGATCCGCGGTATGGAAAAGTCGCGGCTGAAAAGTAAGCGTTAGACCCTTTCCTGACTGACTCCAAATACCGGCGGTAGCCTAAAACCAGCGTTAGGAGCCTCTAACGCTGGTTTTCACGGCTACCGCCAAACTCCAAATCTAGGCCTAAGTTTGCTAACAAGATAAAAGTACAGTTATGTCATAGAATTCAAACAGATTAGCTTGAATAGCTATTTACACTTCAGTATCGACTCAATATAAGAAAACACTGTAAATACAAGGTATAACGAGATTGTAAACAACAATGAAATAACTAATCCAAGTGGAAAAAGGTTCTAAAGGGGTAGTATCCCCATGTGTAGTGTCTTTTATAGTGACTTATGCATAACAGGGTCACTAGAACAGCAGCCCTGTGTTGTGTGGGTAGGCATAGGGGGAAGGGAAGTGGGAGGTGTAGGGAAGTCGGGAATATCTATATGAAGTTTCCTCTGTAGGGACCTTTTATTTCAAAATAATTATGTGTGGGATCTTCATTTTGTAAAAGGCATCTAAACATTATAACATATTAAAAACAAAACAATTGA
The DNA here is from genome assembly GCF_027579735.1 of Bombina bombina. NCBI lineage: Eukaryota > Metazoa > Chordata > Amphibia > Anura > Bombinatoridae > Bombina > Bombina bombina. The sequence continues at coordinate 1,140,254,705 of NC_069502.1, forward strand.
ATCTTTAAATGGTATCATAGTGGGTAACATATCTGTCATAACTGTGTTACACGTTCCAAAGTGACATAGTCATATTACCCTGTGGATTTTTAGCTGTGTAGTAAAAGAACCAAAAACAGGGTTATAATACAAGATACCTCCAGGACTCTGTGGTTTATATTCTGGCTACTTTTTGAAAGACACTTTTGTATTGAAACACGCCAACTTAAATATTAAAGCGGTAACGCCAATATTTCAATATATTGGTAAACATTTCTTTTACGGTTGAAACTCTAAGTTTGCTTTTTTTTCTCATATTTTACGCTAATTGTAACTGTACTTACAAACAAGGGCACAAATTCAAGAACTTCGAATGGGAAATGTTCTTCATTCTGAAACATTCGTAGGAGTAAGTCCAGGCCTTGGCGCGATGGGATCTGTAACTCAAGGTCAGAAAAGAAGCTTTGCAAGTCCATCCCGGGTCTGAAGATAACCGTTTTGTTATTGTTTGTCGCTATAATAGATACCGGAAATCCCCATCGGTATGGAATCTTGTTTATTCGAAGAGTAGATATAATAGGTGCAAGTACTCTTCTTTTTTTGAAGGGTCGATGGTTATAAATCCGTGAAGAGTTGAATCTCTTCCCTAGCAAGGTGAAACGGATGCTTAGATCTTGCGCATTGAAGTAGTTCTTTCCTCTCTTTGTAGTTCAGAAGTTTAACTATAATGTCTCCAGGTGGAGCTTTAGGTGGGGGTTTTGGCCTGAGGGCTCTATGGGCTCTTTCGATAAGAATATCTGTTGATGATGGACTATCTTTTAATACCCTGAATAAGGCTTTTGGACACCCCTCGGATATGCAGATTATTTCTCCAACATCGGCTGTCAAGGTCTTCTATTCTGTCATGAAGAAATTGTAGCTTTTCCGCTTGATTCTGAAGTTCAGTAGAAGTGTGTTGTAGGGCAGTCATATTGGTTTCCTGGGTACTTTCAACTTTGGAAACTCTAGAGTCCAGACCAGAGCACTTAAATCTTTGTGTAATTCTCCAAAATGGCTGTGCATTTCTTGTAATATATTATTAATGTCCTCTTTTGATGACAGGTTTTAAATCATCTTTGGTCACATATTGTGGTGATGGAGGTTCTGTATTGTGAGCCTGCGCCGATGTAGTTGGCGGTCGGTTAGCCATATCTTTGGTGTTTGGGTCTAGCTGTGTCTCAATTGACTTTAGATATTGATTTAAAAGTTTAGATGAGGGGAGGGGCGTGGCTAACCCGTTGCCATGTTCGCTCTTGCTTTTTAGTGGCTCTGCTTATGATCTGAATTATAAGGCAATTATCTCTGCACTACCTTTTGATCTACTCCTCTAAGACGTGGGAGCTGATCAAGTGAACGATTTGGAGTCAATTGATGTCTTTTCTGCTGGAATCCAGACCACATCCCCCCGGTCAGATTTATGGCCGGTTAAGAACTACTCTGCTTTGCTATGAATAACGCCTTCTACAGCTTTAACTTTCCTACTATACCCCAGATACAGTTGGCAATAGAGATCCTGACACCATCTGCGATTATGGCAGCAGATATAGTGGCGCTACTGAATCGGGTTTCACTTAAAATGGAGGAACAGTTCACCTCCCTTACTAGAAGCCTGAGAACCAAGAGGAGTGTCTTCACAGAGAGCAAAATGGTATTAGTGGACGTGGAGGAGTTATTTCATATCGCAAGCTCCGCAAATACTGAGGAACACAGTACCACACGCAAGATGGCAGTCAGCAAAAACAGCGACCGCCTGCTAAAAGCTGTAATGACTGGCGAGACTGAAGCTGATCTCACACTGGTGACACAGGGTACCATCTTCTTTCCCGGAGTGCTTCCTACTCATCGTGATATGCTCCTTCTCTCTTACCCTGCTATTGTCCAGAATATGGAGCTCTTGTCTGGGGCCTGTGATGGAGCGGCCGGCCTCCGGGCTCTTGAGGGGACTCCGACTAGAGCATGGAGCTGCAGTGATCATGCTCGCATCGAGATGAAGGAACACAAAGTCTTCCAGTCCCAAACAAGTAGTGATGATGCCTGGACACTGTTACGATCTGGGCTATTCACATACCCACAGCTCTTGCTACCTCATGCCAAGGGGACTTTATTTCACGTACGTCCCTCTTATAGTTTGTCAGACTTATCTTTCTCCAATCTGTGCAGCCTAACCTCGGGACTAAAGAGAGGTATTGGATGAATATATCACTAATTGTAAAGATTTAATGCGGGGTACTAAGTTACTCATCAGCCTAAATTCCGATATCCATCAGTGAACTTTATTTTATGGTGGCTCCATACAGTATTGACATTATGGTTTCTTTACTTTGGGTTATGTTTTTAATAGTGCACTTATGCCCTTACTTGTATCCTCTGTTTATTTTTGTATGTATGCCCCTCAGTTTATTTACTTACTTAGACTGCTCTCTATGGGCTCATAATCTGGTTTTGCTTAAGCGTAGGCATACTAGGTGGCCTTGGTCTGGTTGTGCATTTCCTTTGTTCCTCACAACTTATTTGCCCTGTATAACTACACATCAGCATAAGGTGCGATTGGGGAGCCATACAGATTGAGGCTGCTAATAGATAATGTGACTATTTGTAGTGAGACATAATGACTTACTCTATTGAGAGCTCATATTATATACAGTTTTTTTTTATTCTGACCCTTATACCCACTCCTATCTTACCCACTAGGAACTTTGTGGTACCGCCCCCATAATTGATGAGCGCAGTCTCCCCTCTGTTATATGTGCCCGACTTCAGGTGCCTTATACTCCTTGTATTTAGGGGTCACAACTAACACTAGAAAAGCCTTTCGCTATTTTTACTTAGGGCTACTCATAGCCCACTACCAGTTTTACTGATAATTCCTCATTATGCCTACCTTGCCCTCAGTACACAAGGTCTCTCGCTATCCTACTTATATTTCCACATTGTCCCTGTTTAATGATCATTTCACAAGTATCTGCCCACATTTTCATTTTTAGCAAAATGTTATCAATAGCTAGTCTCACGGGACCTATTTCTTAGACCCTTACACCATGCTTTCACATATGATTGGGTCTATAACTGTCTATTATCGGAGGTACATTGCCCTCAGCAAGTAGATGTACTATTGATATTTCAGTGTAGTGTGTGTTATCCCATCTCTTTTTACATATGCTCATATTCAGAGTTTCACTTCTATATTTTATATCCTAAAGCGGTGCTTACCCGCTGTATTCTATTTATTTCTATGAAGCCCAAAAGCGGCTGCCAATCTGACTATCATATATTATTCAGTTTTTGTGTTCAAATGGCCCATAAGTGGTCATCTAAATAGTCAGTCATTTAAGCTTTCTTATATATAAAATAGAGGTTTGAGAAGCCTATTTTCTGTTATCCACTGTTGTAGTGCAAATATTAATGTCTATTGAACAATGATATGCATGTCCTTGATGTTATAAGGCAATCTTTGTATGTTCTTGTTTTTTTTATCTCAAAACCTCAATAAAAACTATTAAAAAAAAAAAAAGTTTAGATGAGGGCCCTTTATCTACTTTGTTCTGTCTTTTATTAGGCATCACACTTTTCTTTTCTCCCCCCCCCCCCCATTTCTTCTTTTTTAATAGTAAAAACAAGGATGTTGGTGTGCAGTGGTTATATTTTCCCTCAAGGCAGTGAGATTTATTGGTGAAGGTTTTCCTTTTAAAGGGGAAGGTGTTTTGATCTGGTCTGGATGACGTTATTTCTATGGTGACTGGGGGAAAGGAGCCTTTCTTCCACTGGATAAGGATTCAAAGGGTGGATCTAGGGCTTCTAACTGTTTTCTTTCCTTTTTGTCAATCTAAGAACCAGAAGTCCTTAGTCTCATCCCAGAAGCAGGGTTCTTCTTGTTTTTCCTGGAACCCAACCCATATTGGAACAGATCTAAGCAGTACAAAAAGCTTCTTTACTCTATCAAATCTGCTTGAAGATCTTTTGGTCTCATGCAGATTATGCTTTTTTCAGGGGGCTTGGTTTCATTCGGTTCAAGATCCATGGGTTTTCTTCCATTATTCTTCCTCTTGTTCAACAAGGACAGTTCATGTCCTCTATAGATCTGACGGATGATATCTTCATATCCCTATTCACAGGGATCATTATCTCAGATTTGCATTCCTGGACAAGTGTTTTCAGTTTGTCACTCTACCGTTAAGAACCAGTAAATACAGCAGATCTGCATAATCAACAAGTTCATGATAACAAGACTATGCAATAGCACTTAGTCTGAACTTCAAATGAGAAGTAGATTTTTTTCTAATAGTTTTTAAAGTTATGTCTATTTCCACTCCTGTATCCTGTGACAGCCATCAGTCAATAACAAATGCATACGTATAGTCTGTGAATTCTTGCACATGCTCAGTAGGAGCTGGTGACTTAAAAAATGTAAATATAAAAAGACTGTGGACATTTTGTTCCCCCCACATTGCCAACACTAAATAAACCTATTAACCTCTAAACTGCCATCCCCCCACATCACCAGCACTAATAAAGCTATTAACCCCTAAACCGCTGTCCCCCCACATCGCCAACACTAAATAAAGCTATTAACCTCTTAACCGCTTCCCCCCACATTGCAACTACCTAAATTAAACTATTAACCCCTAAACCGCTGTCCCCCACATTGCAAACACTAAATAAACTTATTAATCTCTAAACCGCCGTCTCCCCACAGCGCAACTACCTAAATTAAACTATTAACCCCTAAACTGCCATCCCTCACATCGCCAACACTAAATAAAGCTATTAACCCCTAAACCGCCGCCCCCACATTGCAACTACCTAAATTAAACTATTAACCCCTAAACCTAACACCCCCTAACTTTAACATAATTAAAATACACCTACATTAAAGTTACAATATTACTAAATACCTAGTTAAAATAAATACAAACTTACCTGTGAAATAAAAATAAAACCTAAGCTTAAACTAAAAAAAATTGATCACACCGTTAGAATCATAAACAGAATACTCATGCCCTGTATGCAGTTCCATGAATAAAAAAAGGATTTGAGGCTAATAGAAATAGCCCTGGAGCACTGTAAATCACCCGTCAGAGTCGCTGCCTTTCATAGAGCATAGCACTGGATGCTGGAAGGTACTTGGCTAAACAGAGAAAAACAAATAGGCGCAAATTCTGATGAAGTAGGGAGTTACCTTACGAAACGCGTAAGGCCATGCCCACCGTCTTGACGCCACAATGAGCAGTTGATCCGTGAGCCTGCTTTATTTGAAGAGACTTGCCCAGTGTGTGGCGGTTTGTTTTTAAATCATTTACCCATTGATTCAGAGACATATGATGGCTACCAGTCATCTGTCACTAGCCAACATTGGGAACATCTCGATTGACTGATGAAAGGTACATTTTGGGGTTCTCCGTGTGGACTCTGCTGTGAGACTTCGTTAACTTTTGATGCCTTAACATACCACATATGTTTGAGGTCAGAAAGTGTGTGAGCATTTGTGCTTTTAATAAAATCTTTTTTCTATTTTTAATCACTACACTTAGAGCAGTATGTGCCTCTCTTTTTGTTTTTCTCTGTTTAAACTAAAAAAAAACTAACATTAACATTACTTGTTTAAAAAACAAAACAAAAAACCTAACATTACTAAAAATAATAAAACCTAACATTATAACAAAATAAATAAACTACAATTACAAAAAATTATACAAACACTAAAATTACAAAAAAAATTAAAAAACTACCATTACAAAAAATAACAAATGAAATTATCCAAAATAATAAAAATTATTCCTATTCTAATACCCCCACTTAAAAAAAAAACACCCCAAAATATTTTTTTTAATCTATAAATAAACTACCAATAGCCCTTAAAAGTGCCTTTTGTAGGGCATTGCCCTAAAGTTAACAGCTCTTTTGCCAATAAAATAAACCAAATACCCCACTACAAAAACCTATTCTACCCATTGCCCCAAAAAGGGCATTTGTATGGGCATTGCCCCTAAAAGGACATTCAGCTCTTTTTCAGCCAATTAAAAATAAAAAAAGCCCTTATCAAAAAAAAAAAAACACTAAAAACACTAACCCCAAAAAAACACTAACCCCAAAATCGGTACTAACCATTGATGAAGTCCAGTGATCCATCATCATCCCAGCAACCAAACGTCTTTATCCAGGCGGCTCCATCTTCTATCTTCATGGTGGAGGTGAAGCAGTTGGTGGATGCGCTGAGTTGGAGCATGCGATTTTCCGCCGCACACTGAAGATTGAATGCAATGTACCCCTTTTATATTGGGGTACCCTTGCATTTCTATTGCTGAAAAATTAAAATCAGCCAATAGGATGAGAGCTGCTTAAATCCTTTTGGCTGTTCAAATGGCGGTTTAGGGGTTATTAGTTTTATTTAGGGATTAGCGATGTGCTGGGATGGCGGTTAGGGGTTAATAGGTTTATTTAGTGTTGGTGATGTGGGGGGCGGTGGTTTAGGGGTTAATATGTTTATTTAGTGTTGGCAATGTGGGGGGACGGCGGTTTAGGGGTTAATACTTTAATTAGGTGTTTGCGATGTGGGGGATGGCCGATTAGGGGTTAATACATTTTATTAGTCATTGCGATGTGGGGGGATGGTGGTTTAGGGTTTAATAGCTTTATTTAGTGTTGGCGATGTGGGGGGATGGTGGTTTAGGGTTTAATAGCTTTATTTAGTGTTGGCGATGTGGGGCACACTGGTTTTAGGGGTTAATAGGTTTATTTAGTGTTGGATAGTAATACCCAAGATCCACAGATAATCCTCCTCTACTACAATGATTTGATAAGAAAAAGCTGTGAAAGGAAAATAAAACAAATAGTGCAATACTGTTTCAAATACAGAAATTCTATATAGAGGCACTCACCAGATAGCCCACTATACCTACAGTGGTCGCTAAATGTGTTTGTAAATGTATAAGTTAAGGTACATAAGGGCCAGCACTGTCTATTGTTATAAGATATCCTCATTAAATATAATAAAACAAAACAAGCCGGAAACTTTGGGGGTAGATTGCAGCATCTGCTAATTGATAAAGCTACACCTCAAACTGTATGGCTGAGGATGTGCACCAAACTGGCAATATATAGCAGAATTTGTGCCATTACATAATGCAGGACTTTTTACTTGCTCACATATTCTTCTGTATAATATGCAGAAAACTATATTTTAAAATGTATTTATTAGTATTTTATTCAATACCACGTCATCAGATTTTACAACCTTTATGGAAATGCATTGTGTATTAACAGATTTAGCCCATAGATGGCAGTGGCTTGTAACTATGTAAAGTTTACTGCACCTCCTTATAAGGACGTGCTGTGAATAAACAGAACTGTATGGTGAAGTTAAAGGGATACTAAACTCAAATTATTTATTTAATGATTCAGATAGAGCGGGCAATTTTAAACAACTTTCTAATTTACTTCTATTATCAAATTTTCTTCGTTCTTCTGCTATCTTTATTCGATAAAGCAGGAATGCAAGCTTAGAGGGACACTGAACCCAAATTTTTTCTTTCGTGATTCAGATAGAGCATGAAATTTTAAGCAACTTTCTAATTTATTCCTATTATCAAATTTTCTTCATTCTCTTGGTATCTTTATTTGAAATGCAAGAATGTAAGTTTAGATGCCGGCCCATTTTTGGGGAACAACCTGGGTTGTTCTTGCTGATTGGTGGATAAATTCATCCGCCAATAAAAAAAGTGCTGTCCAGTGTCTGAACCAAAAAAAAAAAAAGCTTAAATGCCTTCTTTTTCAAATAAAGATAGCAAGAAAACGAAGAAAAAATGATAATAGGAGTAAATAAGAAATTTTCTTAAAATTGCATGCTCTATCTGAATCACGAAAGAAAACATTTGGGTTCAGTGTCCCTTTAAGAGCCAGGCCCATTTTTGATTCAGCACCTGAGTAGCACTTGCTGATTGGTTGCTAAATGTAGTCCCCAATTAGCAAGCGCTACCCAGGTGCTGAAACAAAAATGGGCTAGTTCCTAACCTTACATTTCTGCTTTTTCAAATAAAGATAGCAAGAGAACGAAGAGAAATTCATAATTGGGAGTAAATTAGAAAGTTGCTTAAAATTGCATGCTCTATCTGAATCATGAAAGAAAAAAACATAATTTATGTAATAACTTACCTGATAAATTAATTTCTTTCATATTGGCAAGAGTCCATGATCTAGTGACGTATTGGATATAAAATCCTACCAGGAAGGGCAAAGTTTCCCAAACCTCAAAATGCCTATAAATACACCCCCCACCACACCCACAGTTCAGTTTAACTAATAGTCAAGTAGTGGGGTGATAAAGACAGGAGTAAAAAGCATAAAAAAAGGAATTTGGAAATAATTGTGCTTTATACAAAAAATCATAACCACCATAAAAAGGGTGGGTCTCATGGACTCTTGCCAATATGAAAGAAATGAATTTATCAGGTAAGTTCTTACATAAATTATGTTTTCTTTCATGTACTTGGCAAGAGTCCATGAGCTAGTGACGTTTAAGATAGTAATACCCAAGATGTGGAACTCCACGCAAGAGTCACTAGAGAGGGAGGGAAAAAAATAATAGCCATTTTCCGCTGAAAAATTAATCCACAAGCCAAAATATAAATTAATTATCATAAATGAAAAGAAACAACTTAAACATAAGCAGAGGAATAAAACTGAAACAGCTGCCTGAAGAACTTTTCTACCAAAAACTGCTTCCAAAGAAGCAAATACATCAAAACGGTAGAATTTAGTAAATGTATGCAAAGAAGACCAAGTTGCTGCTTTTCAAATCTGATCAACTGAAGATTTATTCTTAAAAGCCCACGAAGTGGAGACTGATCTAGTAGAATGAGCTGTGATTCTCTGAGGCGGGGCCTGACCCGACTCCAAATAAGCCTGATGAATCAAAAGCTTTAATCAGGATGCCAAGGAAATGGCAGAAGCTTTCTGACCTTTCCTAGGACCAAAAAAGACAACAAATAGACTAGAAGTCTTCCAGAAATCTTTAGTAGCTTCAACATAATATTTCAAAGCTCTCACAACATCCAAAGAATGTAAGGATCTCTCCAAATAATTCTTAGGATTAGGACAGAAAGAAGGAACAACAATTTCTCTATTAATGTTAGAATTCACAACCTTAGGTAGAAATTTAAATGAAGTCCGCAAAACTGCCTTTTCTGATGGAAAATAAAAAAAGGAGATTCACAAGAAAGAGCAGATAATTCGGAAACTCTTCTAGCAGAGTATTCAGCATTGCACCAGCAGCTCACAAGAGCTGCTGGTGCAACGCCGCCCCCTGCAAACTCACGGCCAATCGGCCGCCAGCAGGGGGTTGTCAATCAACCCGATCGTACTCGATCGGGTTGATTTCCGGCGATGTGTGTCTGCCTGCTCAGAGCAGGCGGACAGGTTATGGAGCAGCGGTCTTTGTGACCGCTGCTTCATAACTGCTGTTTCTGGAGAGCCTGCAGGCATCAAGCTCCATGCAGAGCTTGATACATATGCCCCATAGGCTCAAACGGAGGAGCCTGTAAAACCTTCAAAACCAAATTAAGACTCCAAGGAGGAGAGATTGATTTAATGACAGGCTTGATACGGACCAAAGCCTGCACAAAACAGTGAATATCAGGAAGCTTAGCAATCTTTCTGTGAAATAAAACAGAAAGAGCAGAGATTTGTCCCTTCAAGGAACCTGCAGACAAACCTTTATCCAAACCATCCTGAAGAAACTGTAAAATTCTAGGAATTCTAAAGGAATGCCAGGAAAATTTATGAGAAGAACACCATGAAATATAAGTCTTCCAAACTCGATAATAAATCTTCCTAGAAACAGATTTATGAGTCTGTATCATAGTATTAATCACTGAGTGAGTCAGAGAAACCTCTACAACTAAGCACTAGGCATTCAATTTCCATACCTTCAAATTTAATGATTTGAGATCCTGATGGAAAAATGGACTTTGAGACAGAAGGTCTGGTCTTAAAGGAAGTGGCCAAGGTTGGCAACTGGACATCCGAACAAGATCCGCATACCAAAATCTGTGAGGCCATGCTGGAGCTACCAGCAACACAAATCATTGTTCCATGATGATCTTGGAGATCACTCTTGCAAGAAGAACTAGAGGCGGGAAGATATAAGCAGGTTGGTAACACCAAAGAACTGCTAACGCATCCACTGCCTCCGCCTGAGGATCCCTGGACCTGGACAGGTACCAGGGAAGTTTCTTGTTTAGATGGGAAGCCATCAGATCTATTTCTGGAAGACCCCATATCTGAACAATTTGAGAAAACACATCTGGATGAAACGACCACTCCCCCGGATATAAAGTCTGAAGGCTGAAATAATCCGCTTCCCAATTGTCTACACCTGGGATATGAACCACAGAAATTAGACAGGAGCTGGATTCCACCCAAGAAAGTATCCGAGATACTTCTTTCATAGCTTGGGGACTGCAAGTCCCACCCTGATGATTGACATATGCCACAGTTGTGATATTGTCTGTCTGAAAACAAATGAATGGTTCTCTCTTTAATAGAGGCCACACCTGAAGAGCCCTGAAAATAGCATGGAGTTCTAAAATATTGATTGGTAACCTCGCCTCTTGAGATTTCCAAACCCCTTGTGCTGTCAGAGATCCCCAGACAGCTCCCCAACATGAAAGAGTTGCATCTGTTGTGATCACAGTCTAGGTTGGACGAACAAAAGAGGCTCCTTGAACTATACGATGGTGATCTAACCACCAAGTCAGAGAGAGTCGAACATTGGGATTTAAGGATATTAATTGTGATATCTTTGTATAATCCCTGCACCATTGATTCAGCATACAAAGCTGGAGAGGTCTCATATGAAAATGAGCAAAGGGGATCGCGTCCGATGCTGCAGTCATGAGACCTAAAACTACCATGCTCATAGCTACTGAAGGGAATGATTGAGACTGAAGGTTCCCACAAGCTGAACCCAATTTTAGTCGTCTCTTGTCTTCTAGAGACAGAGTCATGGACACTGAATCTATCTGGAAACCTAAAAAGGTGACCCTTGTCTGAGGAATCAAGGAACTTTTTTGTAAATTGATCCTCCAACCATGTCTTTGAAGAAACAACACTAGTTGATTCGTGTGAGATTCTGCAGAATGTAAAGACTGAGCTAGTACCAAGATATCGTTCAAATAAGGAAACACTGCAATACCCCGTTCTCTGATTACAGAGAGTAGGGCACGAGAACCTTTAAAAAAATTCTTGGAGCTGTCGCTAAGCCAAATGGAAGAGTGACAAATTGGTAATGCTTGTCTAGAAAAGAGAATCTCAGAAACTGATAGAGGTCTGGAATAATCGTAATATGAAGATATACATCCTGTAAGTCTATTGTGGACATATAATGACCTTGCTGAACAAAATTCAGAACAGTCCTTATAGTCACCATTTTGAAAGTTGGCACTTTCAAAATTTTCAGATCCAGAACTGGCCTGAATTAATTTTCTTTCTTTGGGACAATGAATAGATTTGAATAAAACCCCAGACCCTGTTCCTGAAACGGAACTGGTATGATTACCCCTGAAATTTCCAGGTCTGAAACACACTTCAGAAAAGCCTGAGCCATTACTGGATTTGCTGGGATGCGTGAGAGAAAAAAATCTTTTCACAGGAGGTCTTACTCTGAATCCTATTTGGTACCCTTGAGAGATAATACTCTAAATCCATTGATTTTGGACAGAATCTTTCCAAATGCTTTGGAAGAATCTTAATCTGCCCCTTACCAGCTGAGCTGGAATAAAGGCTGCACCTTCATGCAGACTTGGGGGCTGGTTTTGGTTTCTTAAATGGCTTGGATTTATTCCAACTTGAAGAAGGTTTCCAATTGGAACCAGATTCTTTAGATTTACCCTTAGGTCTTTTATCCTGAGGCAAAAAACTCCCTTCCACCCAGTGACAGTTGACATAATTGAATCCAACTGAGAACCAAATAAATTATTATCTTGGAAAGAAAGAGATAGTAATCTAGATTTAGATACCATGTCAGCATTCCAATATTTAAGCCACAAAGCTCTTCTAGCTAAAATAGCTAAAGACATAGATTTAACATAAATTTTGATGATATCAAAAATGGCATCACAGATAAAATGATTAGCATGTTGAAGCAAGCGGACAATGCTAAACAAATCAGGATCTGTTTCCTGTTGTGCTAAACTTTCCAACCAAAAAGTTGATGCAGCTGCAACATCAGCCATAGAAATGGCAGGCCTGAGAAGATAGCCAAAATATAAATAAGCTTTCCTTAGATAAGATTCAAGTTTCCTATCTAAGGGGTCCTTAAAGGAAGTACTATCTTCCATAGGAATAGTTGTACGTTTGGCAAGAGTAGAAATAGCCCCATCAACTCTGTGGATCTTTTCCCAAAACTCCAAACTAACTGCTGGCAAAGGATACACTTTTTTAAACCTTGAAGAAGGGATTAAATAAGTACCAGGCCTATTCCATTCCTTAGAAATCATATCAGAAATAGCATCAGGAACTAGAAAAACCTCCGGAGTAACCACAGGAGGTTTATAAACAGAGTTTAAATGTTTACTAGTTTTAACATCAAGAGGACTAATTTCCTCAATATCCAATGTAATCAAGACCTCTTTAACAAGGAACGAATATACTCCAATTTCAATAAGTAGATTTGTCAGTGTCAATATCTGAGGTAGGATCTTCTGAATCAGATAAATCCACATCAGAGGAGGATAATTCAGTATGTTGTCGGTCATTTGAAAATTCATCAACTTTATGAGAAGTTGTAAAAGACCTTTTATGTTTATTAGAAGGTGGGATACAAGACAAAGTGTTCTGAATCGCATCAGCAATAAAATCTTTTATATTCACAGGGCTTTCATGTACATTAGATGTTGAAGGAACAACAGGCATTGTACTATTACTGATGGATACATTCTCTGCATGTAAAAGCTTATCATGACAACTATTAGATACCACAACTGGAGATATAATCTCCACAAATTTACAACAGATACACTTAGCTTTGGTAGAAATGTTAGCAGGCAGCAGGGTTCCAAGAGTAGTTTCTGAGAAAGGATCAGATTGAGACATCTTGCAAATGTAAGAGAAAAAAACAACATATAAAGCAAAATGATCAATTTCCTTATATGGCAGTTTCAGGAATGGGAACAAAATGCAAACTGTATAGCCCTCTGACATAGAAAAAGGTAAGAGGCATATAGGAATAGGGTTTTAAATAATGAAATTATTTGGCACCAAGTATGACGCACAACACAAACTGAAATTTTTTTGACGCTAACAACATCCAGAAATTACACACTCGCGTCATTGCAGACGCACCTTGTACAAGGAACTCGGCGTCAACTAAGACGCCGGAAATGACGAACTTGCGTCACCGGACATACCTTCGCACCAAAAAAATTCTTGCGCCAAGAATGACGCAATAAACATCAGCATTTTGCACCTCGCAAGCCTAATTTTGCCCGCGAACATTTTGTGACAGAGCAGTCAATTGGAAAAAAATACTAAACCCCAAGTAAGAAAAAATATTTTCCTAAATATGTTTTTTCCCAAATATGAAACTGAATAGTCTGCAAAAGGAAATATACATAAACCTGACTCATGGCAAATATAAGTACAATACATGTATTTAGAACTTTATATTAAAACATAAAGTGCCAAACCATAGCTGAGAGTGTCTTAAGTTAAGTAATGAAAACATACTTACCGAAAGACACCCATACACATATAGCAGATAGCCAAACCAGTACTGAAACAGTTATCAGTAGAGGTAATGGAATATAAGAGTATATCGTCGATCTGAATAAGGGAGGTAGGAGATGAATCTCTATGACCGATAACAGAGAACCTATGAAATAGATCTCCCGCGAGGAAAACCATTGCATTCAATAGGTGATTCTCCCTTCACATCCCTCTGACATTCACTGTACTCTGAGAGGAATCGGGCTTAAAAATGCTGAGAAGCGCATATCAACGTAGAAAATCAAGCACAAACTTACTTCACCACCTCAATAGGAGGCAAAGTTTGTAAAACTGAATTGTGGGTGTGGTGAGGGGTGTATTTATGGGCATTTTGAGGTTTGGGAAACTTTGCCCCTCCTGGTAGGATTGTATATCCCATACGTCACTAGCTCATGGACTCTTGCCAATTACATGAAAGAAATATGGGTTTAGTATCCCTTTAATGTGGAATGCTAAGCAGGGAATTAGTTAATGTGATTGTAATCTAAATCTCTATCTGAAGCAAGGTTACTATGAGAAATGATTCAGGAACTAGCAATCCTAATTTTTTTTTTACTAACTCAGGGATGGAGGTGGGCACGTCTGGGGTAGGAAGTAAATAATTTGTGTTGAGTTGGTTCAAACTAGGTTGTCTAGTCTTCTAACCTGAGGGCCAATTTTTAATTTTACCCTTCTGGATGGGTATGTGCTGGAAACAATGTTAATCAAAATAAGCCTGTTCCAATGAGAAATGCTTTAGTTAGGTATTTATAGTAGTAGATTCTACTTTGTGCATAGACTATAGTACTATGTGCTGCTATTTTACAGTAACATAACAACACGTGTATGTAGTACTATAGCTTCTATTTATCTCAATATCATTGACTGGCAGTAAACAATCTGTTTGACCTGCCGAGGGATTTCAGGACCTACAAATGTGAGACTATGTAAAGTACTTTACTTGCAAGTACTGTACACCAGTGTTTCTTAAAGGGACACTGAACCCAGATGTTTTCTTTTGTGATTCAGATAGAGCATGCAATTTTAAACAGTTTTCCAGTTTACTTTTATCACCAATTTTGCTTTGTTCTTTTGGTATTCTTAGTTGAAAGCTAAACCTAGGAGGTTGATATGCTAATTTCTAAGCCCTTGAAGGCCGCCTCTTCTCTCAGGGCATTTTGACAGTGTTTCACCACTAGAGGGTGTTAGTTCATGTGTGTCATATAGATAACACTGTGCTCACGCACGTGGAGTTCAGATGGTCCAGCTCTGATTGGCTAAAATGCAAGTCTGTCAAAAGAACCGTAAATAAGAGGGCAGTTTGCAGAGGATTAGATACAAGATAATCAGAGGTAAAAGTGTATTAATATAACTGTGTTGGTCATGCAAAACTAGGCAATGGGAAATAAAGAGATTAAACAATACAAATTCTGGTGTAGACCCTGTCCCTTTAATATGTTTTAAAACGTTAAAGGAGAATAAAACAATATTGTTTATTTTATGTTTTAAAACATACAATATTAAACAACTTTACATTTTACTTATGTTATCTAATTTGCTTTTTCTATTGGTATCCTTTGTTGAAAAGCATACGTAGGTAGGCTAAGGAGCAGCAATGCTCTACTGGGAGCAGATGGTAATTGGTGGCTGCACATATATATACCTCTTGTCATTGGCTCATCTGATGTGCCCAGCTAGCTCTCAACTGTGAATTTATGTTCCTTCAACAAAAACATTTGGCTGATATATTATTATTTAGCAACATAACATAATTGCCTTGTAATTACAAGGTGTTTACTGTCCCTTTAATGCAAGATACCTGCTGCAGTATTAGTAAAGTTTGGAGGAGTGAAAGATAGGGTTGTGTGCTTTACTTTACCTCTATTAGGTTCATATATGTGTTTCTCTGGCGTTTCATAGCCAGTGCCTCACCAGCCTCTGACCTCACCGTATGTCACTAAGGCCATATACAGAGTTGGTTGAAATACTATTTATTCCAAGTCAATTGTTTGTAACAAGATGCCACAATTAAAGGCTAGAGGAAAGGAGATATAGAGGCCCCTTTTTTCAAGCTCCGAACTGAGCTTGAGGGCCCGTGTTTCTGGCGAGTTATGGAGCTGCTCCATAACCCTGTCCGCCTGCTCTGATGAGGCGGACAGGAATAGCCACAATGATCGGGTTGATTGACACCTCCCTGCTGGCGGCCCATTGGCCGCGAGTTTGCAGGGGGTGGCGTTGCATCAGCAGCTCTCGTGAGCTGCTGGTGCAATGCTGAATACGGAGAGCATATTGCATTCCTCATTCAGCGATGTCTGTCGGACCTGATCCGCAGTGTTGGATCAGGTCTGACAGACATTTGATAAATCGGCCTCTTAGGCTCCAGAAACGTAAATGTATTTTAATTGTAAGAGCAGTCAAATTGTGGAACTTATTGCCTAAGGAGGTAGTAAATGGCAATACGTTAGGTACATTTAAAAATGGATTTAGATAAATTTTTGGCTAAAAACGGAATTCAGATTGCAGGCTGGATTAATGTAAATTCAACCGGTTGTGTCTTTATTGTAAATCAGGTAGGATCTGTATAGGTTGAACTTGATGGACTTCTGTCTTCTTTTAACCTCATCTCCTGTGTTATGTATTCTTTGTTAAACATGCACGTCTGGATCACTATGTCTGTAGTCTTGCAATAGTGATTTTGAGCACTAGATTGCACCAGTCTTTGCAGATTGTATAAAAGCATTCTTGCAAAATTGCGGTTATATAGGTCATGCATTGCTTTGCAAAAAACAAAAGTGGAACTCATAGAATAAAAATTCCACATTTTATTGATCCATATTAAAAACAACACACGCTATGCATGTCATACGGGGAAGAAGAGTGCATCAGAAAAGAGATCTTACGCGTTTCAGCATATTGCCTTAATCTTAGATCCTAATTACACACTACCCTGCTTAGTTTAAAAAACCAGCAGTCTATTGGCTATTAAAATAAAAACACACCCACACTTATTTGATCCCCTATCAACCCCTTACTATCAAAAAATGGTCACACAGGTAATATACACTTTTTACAAAGCAGATAATGAAAGATAACTAGACTGTATATTTGCACAAAACTCAATATTCAAAGTACATATTAGTAAGTTAGAAAATTATTTTAACAACAATAAGGTATATGTTGTTCAATTTTAGTTATGTTCTCTATACATTTATGTACATATTTTTAGTTTGACTAGATACACTTGATATATATAACTAGATGATTGTTTTTTATTTTATTGATAAAAGTTAATTATGTCATATTCAGAAGTAAAACCGTTTGGTATTTGTGTGTCTAAAGTAAGTATCCAATATGTTTCCTGCTTTGACAATATATCCATTTTGCTACCGCCTGTTCTAGGTAGACAGATTAACTCTATAGACCACTTAAAGGTCTTCACATCTGTTTTGTGGACATCAATAACCTGTCTTGCAAGAGCAGAACACGGATTGTCATATTTTATATATCCCAAGTGTTCTCTAATTTGTGTACTTACAGTTCTGGACGTCATACCCACATATTGTTTTTTTGTGCTGAGAACACTCAATAATATAAACCACACATGTTGATGAACAGTTAACATACCCTTTGGTGCAAAATTGTTTCCGATTGCTGTAGGATATAAACTTTTTTGGTAATCACAAGCTTTACACAGGCTTTTACCACATCTAAATGTACCATTACATGTGAGCCAAGAGTTTGTCCGCTGATTATCTGGAAGCATGCTAGGAGATATTTCCTTGAGTCATATTTTTGGAAAAGACAAATCTACATCCTTTTTCTATCTCCTCCTTAAGAGCATCATCACCAAGTATGAGTGGAATGTACTTTTTCACAAATTTTATAGAATTGTCTGGAATATTGGGTTATGAAAAGGTGACGCTGGTCTTGTTTTTTTCCTTTGCTTCATAGATAAGACTATCTCTGTTCAAGGGTTTTACCTGATTCAATGCTTTTGTTGCTCAAGTCTCTTTTTGATCGTATTACTCTCTTGTACAAATTTAATTCATCATTACAGATTCGTTTAGCTCTCTCTGGCTTTTTGCTTTCCCTCTAAACACGTTTTGGATGGGAACTTGATGCACAAAGCAATGTATTACCGAAATGGGTTTTCTGTAAATGCTGGAATCAATACCTTGTGTCTTCAAGTTTCCAAACAAAGTGATATCAAGAAAATTGATAGTTTCTTTCATTCTGCAGTAAAAGAAACCCCAAAGGAGTTGTCACAGCAAACAGCTTTGTGAATTATCTTAATGATATCATCTGACTTCCAAATAAATATGAGGTAATTTATAAACCTTCTGAATAAACATATTTCCTGTCAGAAGGGGTTACTGTCTGAAAAATCATACTGTGTTCTAGTCACCCCTTAAAGAGGTTGGCATATGAGGGGGCAAATTTTGCCCCCATTGCAGTACCTCGCAGTTGAAGATAATATTCCCCCTCAAACAGGAAATTATTGTGTTCTAGCAGAAACTTACCCCTAGATTTAGAGTTCTGCGTTAGCCTTAAAAAGCAGCGTTAAGGGGTAATAACGCTGCTTTTTACCGCCCGCTGGTATTATGAGTTTGGCAGGTACAGGTCTACCGCTCACTTTTTTCCGTGACTCGAGGCTACCGCAAATCCCCTTACGTCAATTGTGTATCCTATCTTTTTAATGGCATTTGCCTAACGCTGGTATTACAAGTCTTGGAAGAAGTGAGCGGTACAGCCTCTACCTCCAAGACTCCTACCTCATAAAAAAGTCAGTAGTTAAGAGTTTTATGGGCTAACGCCGGAACATAAAGCTCTTAACTACAGTGCTACAAAGTACACTAACACCCATAAACTACCTATGAACCCCTAAACCGAGGCCCCCCACATCACAAACACTAAAATAATATTATTTAACCCCTAATCTGCCGACCGGACACCGCCGCCACCTACATTATAGCTATGAACCCCTAATCTGCTGTCCCTAAGATCGCCGACACCTATATTTATTAACCCCTAATCTGCCCCCCCTAACGTCGCCGCCACCTACCTACACTTATTAATCCCTAATCTGCCGACCGGACATCGCTGCCACTATAATAAATGTATTAACCCCTAAACCGCCGCACTCCCACCTCGCAAACACTATAATACATTTTATTAACCCCTAATCTGCCCTCCCTAACATCGCCGCCACCTACCTACAATTATTAACCCCTAATCTTCCGCCCCCAATGTCGCTGCTACTATAATAAAGTTATTAACCCCTAAACCTAACCCTAACACCCCCTAAGTTAAATATAATTTAAATAAAATGAAATAAAATTACTATAATTAAATAAATTAATCCTATTTAAAACTAAATACTTACCTATAAAATAAACCCTAATATAGCTACAATATAACGAATAATTACATTGTAGCTATTTTAGGATTTATATTTATTTTACAGGCAACTTTGTATTTATTTTAACGAGGTACAATAGCTATTAAATAGTTAATAAATATTTAATAGCTACCTAGTTAAAATAATTACAAAATTACCTGTAAAATAAATCCTAACCTGTTACAAATACACCTAACACTAAACTATCAATAAATTAAATAAATTACCTACAATTATCTAAACTAAAATACAATTAAATAACAAACTATAGTACAAAAAACAAACACTAAATTACAAAAAATAAAAAAATATTACAAGAATTTTAATCTAATTACACCTAATCTAAGCCCCCTAATAAAATAAAAAAGCCCCCCAAAATAATAAAATTTCCTACCCTATACTAAATTACAAAAGTTCTTCAATCCGATTGGCTGTTAGCATCAACCAATCAGATTTTTCCTACCTTAATTCCGATTGGCTGATAGAATCCTATCAGCCAATCGGAATTCGAGGGACGCCATCTTGGATGACGTAATTTAAAGGAACCTTCATTCAGTCGTCTGCCGTGGAAAGAAGAGGATGCTCCGTGTCGGATGTCTTGAAGATGGACCCGCTCTGCGCCGGATGGATGAAGATAGAAGATGCCGCTTGGATGAAGCCTTCTCCCGGTTCGGATGTCCTCTTCTGCCCCATCGGATGAAGACTTCTGGACGGATCGGATGACCAGTGGTGCCGGCTGGGTGAACACGGCTCAAGGTAGGGTGATCTTCAATGGGGTAGTGTTAGGTTTTTTTAAGGGGGGATCGGGTGGGTTTTAGAGTAGGGGTGTGTGGGTGGTGGGTTGTAATGTTGGGGGGGGTCTTGTCTTTTTTTTTTACAGGTAAAAGAGCTGATTACTTTGGGGGAATGCCCTGCAAAAAGCCCTGGGCTGGTAAAAGAGCTGATTACTTTTGTAATTTAGTATAGGGTAGGACATTTATTATTTTGGGGGGCTTTTTTATTTTATTAGGGGGATTAGATTGGGTGTAATTAGATTAAATCTTGTAATATTTTTTTATTTTTTTGTAATTTAGTGTTTGTTTTTGTAATATAGTTTAGTTTATTTAATTGTATTTTAGTTTAGATAATTATAGTTAATTTATTTAATTAATTTATTGGTAGTGTAGTGTTAGGTGTATTTGTAACTTAGGTTAGGATTTATTTTACAGGTAATTTTGTAATTATTTTAACTATGTAGCTATTAAATAGTTATTAACTATTTAATAGCTATTGTACCTAGTTAAAATAAATACAAAGTTGCCTGAAAAATAAATATAAATCCTAAAATAGCTACAATGTAACTATTAGTTATATTGTAGCTATATTAGGGTTTATTTTATAGGTAAGTAATTTATTTAATTATAGTAAATTTATTTAGATTTTTATTTAGATTTATTTAAATTATATTTAAGTTAGGGGGGTGTTAGGGTTAGACTTAGGTTTAGGGGTTAATAACCTTATTATAGTAGCGGTGACATTGAAGGCTGCAGATTAGGGGTTAATAATTGTAGGTAGGTGGCGGCGATGTTAGGGAGGGCAGATTAGGGGTTAATTAAATTTATTATAGTGTTTGCGAGGCGGGAGTGCGGTGGTTTTGGGTTTAATACAATTATTATAGTGGCGGCGATGTCCGGTCGGCAGATTAGGGGTTAATAAGTGTAGGTAGGTGGCGGTGACGTTGGGGGGGGACAGATTAGGGGTTAATAAATATAATATAGGTGTCGGCGAAGTTGGGAGCAGCCGATTAGGGGTTCATAGGAATAATGTAGGTGGCGGCGGTGTCCGGAGCGGCAGATTAGGGGGTTAATAGTATAATGCAGGTGTCAGTGATAGCGGGGGCGGCAGATTAGGGGTTAATAAGTGTAATGTTAAGGGTGTTTAGACTCGGGGTTCATGTTAGGGTGTTAGGTGTAGACTTAGAAAGTGTTTCCCCATAGGAGCTGAACGCTGCTTTTCTGCAGGTGTTAGTTTTTTATCAGCCAGCTCAGCCCTATTGTATCCAATGGGGAAATCGTGCACAAGCACGTTTTTCCACCTTACCGCTACCGTAAGCAATGCTGGTATTGAGGGTTGAAGTGGAGCTAAATTTTGCTTAACGCTCACTTTTCTGAGGCTAACGCAGCCATTCAGAAAACTTGTAATACCAGCATTGGCTTAAGGGTGCGCTGGAAAAAAAAGGCTTGTTAGCACCGCAAGTCTTTACCGACAAAACTCCAAATCTAGCAGTTAGTAACTCTAAGCACAAAATGCTTCTCCTTATCTGTATAATTTGTGTTCAAATTTAGAAAGAATTCAATTGTGTTAAGCCCATATGGTGTGAGATACTCAAATATAAAGTGACATCTACTGTAAGCCAGCTAAAGGAATCCTTCCAAAATATATCATTCAACAAGAGTAGTTGTGATCTTGTGAGATTTCCTAGTAAACTTCCTTAAACTGAATAGGAAAATAAAATGACTGTTCCTGCACATGCCAGATACACGCTCCCTTGCAAGTCCTGGGACTACCATTTTGATTGGCTGCTTAAAGTTTCTTTACAGTTGGGTGTGAATTAAATATCTTCCTTTTTTGCATAAAGATGATCAGGTGATATTTTTTTAGTTCACTTTTTACAACTATGCTGCATCACTTTCAAGTGCTTCAACATTTGGGTATCATGTCCCTTTAATATGTCTGTACATAATCTCACTCTGGTGGCAGAGGATTGCCTATGATTTACAGATAAACAGGCTTTCTATGAGAGGCGTCATATTAAAATTACATACCACAATAACATACTGCACAACAACAGCTATCAGAGGATGTCCAAGTATAATATCAACGGCTTTTAATAGGCATAGCAGGATCCTCTGCTTTCCCAAAATGCATTTAAAGAACAAACAATAAAATGGTAATACTTAAAGGGACTGTAAAGTAAAAAATAAACTTTTATGACTCAGACAGGTAGACACTGAACTCATCCAAGCAGGAAATGCAGGGGTTAATGGTGGAGGTGCATGCATACAGATACATTCCTCCATATAAGGCAGAAGAAAAACAGAATTTATGTTTACCTGATAAATTTCTTTCTCCTACGGTGTATCCGGTCCACGGCTTCATCCTTACTTGTGGGATATTCTCAATCCCTACAGGAAGTGGCAAAGAGAGCACACAGCAGAGCTGTCCATATAGCTCCCCTCAGGCTCCGCCCCCCCAGTCATTCGACTGACGGTTAGGAGAAAAAGGAGAACCATAGGGTGCAGTGGTGACTGTAGTTTACAAAAATAAATTTAAACCTGACTAAAATGCCAGGGTGGGCCGTGGACCGGATACACCGTAGGAGAAAGAAATTTATCAGGTAAACATAAATTCTGTTTTCTCCTACATTGGTGTATCCGGTCCACGGCTTCATCCTTACTTGTGGGAACCAATACCAAAGCTTTAGGACACGGATGAAGGGAGGGAACAAGTCAAGTAACCTAAACGGAAGGCACCACTGCTTGTAAAACCTTTCTCCCAAAAAATAGCCTCTGAAGAAGCAAAAGTATCGAATTTGTAAAATTTGGCAAATGTATGCAGTGAAGACCAAGTCGCTGCCTTAGAGATCTGTTCAACAGAAGTCTCATTCTTGAAAGCCCATGTGGAAGCCACAGCTCTAGTAGAGTGAGCTGTAATTCGTTCAGGAGGCTGCCTTCCGGCAGTCTCATAAGCCAACCAGATGATGCTTTTCAGCCAGAAGGACAGAGAGGTCGCAGTCGCCTTTTGACCTCTCCTCTTGCCAGAATAGACGACAAACAAGGACGATGTTTGTCTGAAGTCTTGAGTTGCTTTTAGATAGAACTTTAAAGCACGAACCACATCAAGATTGTGTAACAGACGTTCCTTGTTAGAAACTGGATTAGGACACAGAGAAGGAACAACTATTTCCTGGTTAATATTCTTATTGGAAACCACTTTTGGAAGAAAACCAGGTTTGGTACGTAAAACGACCTTATCTGTATGGAACACCAGATAAGGTGAATTACACTGGAAAGCAGACAATTCAGAAACTCTTCTAGCAGAAGAAATAGCTACCAAAAACAAAACTTTCCAAGATAGTAATTTGATATCTATGGAATGTAGAGGTTCAAACGGAACCCCTTGAAGAACTGAAAGAACTAAATTTAGACTCCATGGAGGAGCCACAGGTCTATAGACAGGCTTGATTCTGACTAAAGCCTGTACAAACGCCTGAACATCTGGCATTGCTGCCAGACGCTTGTGTAACAAAACAGACAGAGCAGATATCTGTCCTTTTAAGGAACTAGCTGACAAACCTTTCTCCAATCCTTCTTGGAGAAAAGATAGTATCCTTAGAATCCTAATCTTACTCCATGAGTAACCCTTGGATTTGCACCAGCAAAAATATTTCCGCTATATCTTATGGTAAATTTTCCTGGTGACAGGCTTTCTAGCCTGGATCAGAGTATCTATAACTGATTCCGAAAACCCACGCTTAGCTAGAATCAAGCGTTCAATCTCCAAGCAGTCAGTTGCAGAGAAACTAGGTTTGGATGTTCGAATGGACCTTGTATTAGAAGGTCCTGCCTCAAAGGTAGCTTCCATGGTGGAACCGATGACATATTCACCAGGTCTGCATACCAAGTCCTGCGTGGCCACGCAGGAGCTATCAGAATTACCGAAGCCTTCTCCTGTTTGATCCTGGCTACTAGCCGGGGGAGAAGGGGAAACGGTGGAAAGACATAAGCTAGATTGAACGACCAAGGCGCTACTAAGGCATCTACCAATGTCGCCTTGGGATCCCTGGACCTGGACCCGTAACGTGGAACTTTGGAGTTCTGACGTGACGCCATCAGTTCCAGATCTGGAATGCCCCATAGTTGAGTTAACTGGGCAAAAACCTCCGGGTGAAGTTCCCACTCCCCCGGATGGAAAGTCTGACACCTCAGATAATCCGCTTCCCAGTTGTCCACTCATGGGATGTGAATTGATGATAGATGGCAGGAGTGATCCTCTGCCCATTTGATGATCTTGGATACCTCCCTCATCGCCAGGGAACTCTTTGTTCCCCCCTGATGATTGATGTACGCTACAGTCGTCATGTTGTCCGACTGAAATCTGATGAATTTGGCCTCCGCTAGTTGAGGCCATGCCTGGAGCGCATTGAATATCGCTCTCAATTCCAAAATGTTTATCGGGAGAAGAGATTCTTCCTGAGACCATAGACCCTGAGCCTTCAGGGACTCCCAGACCGCGCCCCAGCCTAGGAGGCTGGCGTCGGTCGTGACAATGATCCACTCTGGTCTGCGGAAACTCATTCCCTGAGACAGGTGATCCTGAGACAACCACCAGAGGAGTGAGTCTCTGGTTTTCTGGTCCATTTGAATCTGGGGAGACAAATCTGCATAATCCCATTTCCACTGTTTGAGCATGCACAGTTGCAATGGTCTTAAATGAATTAGAGTAAAGGGAACCACGTCCATTGCCGCAACCATTAGTCCTATTACCTCCATGCACTGAGCTATGGAGGGTTGAGGAATGGATTGAAGAACTCGACAAGTGTTCAAAAGTTTTAACTTCCTGACCTCTGTCAGAAAGATCTTCATTTCTACCGAGTCTATTATTGTTCCCAGGAAGGGAACCCTTGTGAACGGGGACAGAGAACTTTTTTCTATGTTCACCTTCCACCCGTGAGACCTTAGAAAGGCTAGAACAATGTCTGTATGAGCCTTTGCTTTGTGAAAGGACGACGCTTGTATTAAAATGTCGTCTAGGTAAGGTGCTACTGCAATGCCCCTTGGCCTTAGCACCGCTAGAAGGGACCCTAGCACCTTTGTGAAAATTCTGGGAGCAGTGGCCAATCCGAAGGGAAGAGCCACGAACTGGTAATGCTTGTCCAGAAAGGCGAACCTCAGGAACTGATGGTGATCTTTGTGGATAGGAATATGCAGGTACGCATCCTTTAAGTCCACGGTAGTCATATATTGACCCTCCTGGATCATTGGTAAAATTGTCCGAATGGTTTCCATTTTGAATGATGAAACTCTGAGGAATTTGTTTAGAATTTTTAAGTCCAGAATTGGCCTGAAAGTTCCTTCCTTTTTGGGAACTACAAACAGGTTTGAGTAAAAACCCAGTCCTTGTTCTGCTGTTGGAACTGGGTGTATCACTCCCATTTTTAAAAGGTCTTCTACGCAATGTAAGAATGCCTGTCTCTTTATCTGGTCTAAAGATAAGCGAGACATGTGGAACCTTCCCCTTGGAGGAAGCTCCTTGAATTCTAGAAGATACCCCTGAGAGACAATTTCTAGTGCCCAGGGGTCCGGAACATCTCTTGCCCAAGCCTGAGCAAAGAGAGAAAGTCTGCCCCCTACTAGATCCGGTCCCGGATCAGGGGCTACCCCTTCATACTGTCTTGGTAGCAGAAGCAGGCTTCTTGGCCTGTTTACCCTTGTTCCAGCCTTGCAATGGTTTCCATGCTGGTTTGGGCTGGGGTGCGTTACCCTCTTGCCTAGTGGCTGTAGAGGTAGAAGCCGGTCCGTTCCTGAAATTGCGAAAGGAACGAAAATTAGACTTATTTTTAGCTTTGAATGGTCTATCCTGTGGAAGGGCATGGCCCTTTCCCCCAGTGATATCTGAAATAATTTCTTTCAACTCTGGCCCGAATAGGGTCTTACCCTTGAAAGGAATATTAAGCAATTTTGTTTTGGACGACACATCCGCCGACCAAGATTTTAACCAAAGCGCTCTGCGCGCCACGATTGCAAAACCAGAATTTTTCGCCGCTAATTTAGCTAACTGCAAAGCGGCATCTGTAATGAAAGAATTAGCCAACTTCAGGGCGTGATTTCTGTCCATGACTTCATCATAAGAAGTCTCCTTCTGGAGCGAGTTTTCTAGTTCCTCAAACCAAAAAGCCGCTGCAGTGGTTACAGGAATAATGCAAGAAATTGGTTGAAGAAGAAAACCCTGTTGAACAAAAATTTTCTTAAGTAAACCTTCTAATTTTTTATCCATAGGGTCTTTGAAAGAACTGTCTTCTATTGGTATAGTCGTGCGCTTAGCTAGCGTTGAAACTGCCCCCTCTACCTTAGGGACCGTCTGCCACGCGTCCCTTCTGGGGTCAACAATTGGGAACATTTTCTTAAATATAGGAGGGGGAACAAAAAGGTACACCTGGCTTCTCCCACTCCTTAGTCACGATATCCGCCACCCTCTTAGGTATCGGAAACGCATCAGTGTGTACTGGGACCTCTAAGAATTTGTCCATTTTACACAATTTTTCTGGGACCACCAAAGGGTCACAATCATCAAATGTAGCTAGGACCTCCTTAAGTAGGGCACGGAGGTGTTCTAGCTTAAATTTAAATGCTATGGTATCAGGCTCTGCCTGCTGAGAAACTTTTCCTGTGTCAGAAATTTCTCCCTCAGACAGGCCCTCCCTCACCGCCAAGTCAGATTGATGTGAGGGCACTACAGATAAATTATCCTCTGCATCTGCTTGCTCATTTTCTGTATTTAAAACTGAGCAATCACGCTTCCTAGGAAAAGCTGGCAGTTTGGATAAAAATGCTGAGAGAGAATTATCCATTACTGCCGCTAACTGTTGCATAGTAATAGCAATTGGTGCGCTAGATGTACTGGGCATCGCTTGCGCGGGCATAGCTGGTGTTGACACAGAAGGAGAGGATAGCGAGCTATCCTCACTACCTTCAGCTAAAGAATCATCTTGGGCTATATCTTTAAGCGTGATTGTACGGTCCTTAAGCTGTTTGGACGCTATGGCACACTTCACACATAAATTTAATGGGGGAACCACCTTGGCCTTTGAACATACAGAACATAGGCTATCTGAAGAGTCAGACATGTTTGACAGACTTAAACAGAACTTCAATGCAATAAAAATTATTTTTGACAAAAACGTTACTGTGTCTTTAAATAAAATAAATAAATAAAAGTGCACACTTTATTACTGAAACATCAAAAAAACATCAAATAAACATCCGATTTTAATGAAAATTTCACCACAGTGTCTTAATGCTTTGAAAAGATTGCACACAAATTTTCAGACCAATTAACCCCTTAATGCCCAAACCGGAGCTAATAACAGCAGTTAACCGGTTAAACACACTACAGTACTATGCCACAGCTTCTACTGTGGCCTTTACCTTCCTTAGGGATTATTTAAGTAGGAAATAAGCCTCTCTGAAGTCTTTTCTGATGCCTCTGGACTCCCCACATGAAGCTGCATGAACTGCCTAGTCAAAACAACTGCGCAATTGAGGCGCGAAAATGAGGCCTCCTCCCTCTGCATTCCAGAGTGGAGGGGCCTTTCTGACTAGATTAGGTGTCCAAATAAGTGCCAGGCGCAAATTAAACCCCAAAAGTGTTTTAAAGTCTGAAAAAACACCTTATTTATAGTGAAAACATGCTAAAAAGCAATCGATTAAGCCCACAATAGTGTCAACCAGCATAGAGCCCTTAATAAAGCCATCATTTTATACAGAGTCTAAGAAAAATGGCTTGCCTATCCCACAGGGAATTTCTGACAGTCTTCTAGCATTACATGGTCTTGTTAGAAAAATGACTGATCATACCTGAAGCAGTTAAGCCTGCAAACTGTTCCCCCCAACTGATGTTCTCTGGTATTCAACAGTCCTGCGTGGGAACAGCAATGGGTTTTAGTTACTGGTGCTAAAATCATATTCCTCTTAGCAGAAATCTTCATCACTTTCTGCTGCAGAGTAAATAGTACAAGCCGGCACTATTTTAAAATAACAAACTCTTGATAGAAGAAATAAAAAACTACAACTAACACCACATACTCTTTACCACCCCCGTGGAGATGCTACTAGTTAGAGCGGCAAAGAGAATGACTGGGGGGGGGGGGGGTGGAGCCTGAGGGGAGCTATATGGACAGCTCTGCTGTGTGCTCTCTTTGCCACTTCCTGTAGGGATTGAGAATATCCCACAAGTAAGGATGAAGCCGTGGACCGGATACACCAATGTAGGAGAAATGTAGACTGTACACCAGTGAATGAAATATTCCATATATTTTCAAGTGGCACTGTTTGCGTTCAGATACAGAACCTGTACATCCAGATGAAATAAGTGTCTAATTGTGGAAGTAGAATGCAGAGTCTGTGTACCGTGTACGAACCTTCTCATCAGAGACTGAACCAGGGATGTTTTAGTTACTGTTTTCTGACAGATGGTTGGCAAACGTCTGCATGGACTAATGTAAGAGCCAAGACAGTGAGTAGGGGAATGACGTCGCTACAGCCTGGGGAGGGTGTGTACGCTGTTGTCCAATTACAGCCCCAGAATGTCGGCACAGAAGAAAGCACTGTTAGCGTGGTGCCAGCTAGAATGAGAATCGAGCCAAATCCAATAGTGAAGGGTAGAAGGAAGCAGCACTCTTAATCCACTGTCCATAAAATCCAAGAAAGTTTATTTCAAATAATTTAAAACACAAGTAGACAAGCACAGCACAGTACAGGCTTCACAAGTGGAGGGGGAGCAAATCCTTACATGTTTCGTGCTATGCAGCACTTAATCATAGGATAGCTCTCCACCTGTGCAGCACACCTTTAAAGGGTGTAATGGCCAATCACAGCATCAAAGCCTTAATACACCTCTAAAAATAGATGTTTTAAAGGTATACTGCAAAGGTGTGAGAAGAAATAGTGTAACATGGAAAAAAGTATTCATTCTAAAAAAACACAACACAAAAACAAAAGTGCATATGAAGAAATAAAAACAATACAGAAAAAAACTACAAAAGATATGTTTTTCTATATAGAAATAAACATATCAATTGTTCACGTTACACAAATTCGAAATTAGCCTCAAACAATGAAAAAATAATGAAAAATTAATGAAAAAAATTTGAAAAAAACATTATTGACCAATGTCCATCCATAAATTCATATAATTACACAAATATTATCAATATTATTAGATGATTTTGTATACAAATTTCATGACAGTGATCCAGCAAGAAAATATATATAAGAAAAATATATATATATATACACAAGGCAAGAAAAAAGCACAATAAATCTAGAAAAATGTACAACACATTTTGGTGAAATTTGACTGATATAGTATTGATTCTTAAATTTAGTACATAGGTTATGTTCATATTGATGTATTGACAGTGAAATTGAAAACTCTAAACACAAAATTTTATGTTCAGAATTCAGAATTCCAGAGTTTGATATCCCTACACAATAATAATAATAGACATGGCAGACCATTAGGAATTTGGTTCAACTCAATTTGTTATCATCTCCCATGGTTAACCATAAGTGGATAGTATTTTAATTATACATAAATGTATAAATGACTAATGGAACCACCAGTTCACATGATGAAATATTCAATTAAAATAGTCATTCATAATATTTCACAGTAATAGATAAATACAAAAACAAAAAATGTTAATGTGAAAACATATACAAATATGTATGATTGTAAATATCAATATGTGAATATATGAAAATGTGAAGATGTAAGAGTGGATATCTATAGAGTGTAACAAACTAAAAAACTTTCCCCCAGTATGGTGAATAGCCAAGTAGGAGTAAAAGGGAGGCAGTGGCTTAACAAGAAAGGCACTTTCAAGTGCCTATCAAGAAATTGTCTTACTTGCCCACAGATCTCTATGGAGGCTGAATTCACTAGTCATGTAACCAAACAGAATTTTAAGATTAACCATTATGCGAATTGTGGTACAACATTTGTTATTTATCTTATTGAGTGTACACTCTGTTCTGAACAGTATGTGGGTCAGACCTCCCGTGCCCTTAGATCGAGAATAGGGGAACATAGAAGGGACATTAAAAAGTATAACAAGGATTCGAGTGTAGCGAGGCACTTTAATTGTCTACATTTCACAGATCAGCCCAAATTCACTGTCAAAGTAATAGACATAGCCAAAAAGCCCATTCGGGGAGGAAACATTTATAATATACTGTCCAAGAAAGAACTTTATTGGATCTGGAAACTTAGTACGAGGGCACCCCTTGGTCTAAATAAGGAATGGGACATCAGTTATTTTGTGGAGTAATCTTGGTTATCTAAAGCAGTTCCATTAATGTAGATATCCACAGTTATATTAAGAATACTTTGTTACACTCTATAGATATCCACTCTTACATCTTCACATTTTCATATATTCACATATTGATATTTACAATCATACATATTTGTATATGTTTTCACATTAACATTTTTTGTTTTTGTATTTATCTATTACTGTGAAATATTATGAATGACTATTTTAATTGAATATTTCATCATGTGAACTGGTGGTTCCATTAGTCATTTATACATTTATGTATAATTAAAATACTATCCACTTATGGTTAACCATGGGAGATGATAACAAATTGAGTTGAACCAAATTCCTAATGGTCTGCCATGTCTATTATTATTGTGTAGGGATATCAAACTCTGGAATTCTGAACATAAAATTTTGTGTTTAGAGTTTTCAATTTCACTGTCAATACATCAATATGAACATAACCTATGTACTAAATTTAAGAATCAATACTATATCAGTCAAATTTTCACCAAAATGTGTTGTACATTTTTCTAGATTTATTGTGCTTTTTTCTTGCCTTGTGTATATATATATATATTTCTTATATATATTTTCTTGCTGGATCACTGTCATGAAATCTTGTATACAAAATCATCTAATAATATTGATAATATTTGTGTAATTATATGAATTTATGGATGGACATTGGTCAATAATGTTTTTTTCAAATTTTTTCATTAATTTTTCATTATTTTTTCATTGTTTGAGGCTAATTTCGAATTTGTGTAACGTGAACAATTGATATGTTTATTTCTATATAGAAAAACATATCTTTTGTAGTTTTTTTCTGTATTGTTTTTATTTCTTCATATGCACTTTTGTTTTTGTGTTGTGTTTTTTTAGAATGAATACTTTTTTCCATGTTACACTATTTCTTCTCACACCTTTGCAGTATACCTTTAAAACATCTATTTTTAGAGGTGTATTAAGGCTTTGATGCTGTGATTGGCCATTACACCCTTTAAAGGTGTGCTGCACAGGCGGAGAGCTATCCTATGATTAAGTGCTGCATAGCACGAAACATGTAAGGATTTGCTCCCCCTCCACTTGTGAAGCCTGTACTGTGCTGTGCTTGTCTACTTGTGTTTTAAATTATTTGAAATAAACTTTCTTGGATTTTATGGACAGTGGATTAAGAGTGCTGCTTCCTTCTACCCTTCACTAATGTAAGAGCCAATACATGCATTAGCAATGATACCTTCTATACTGACCAACAGCTGGAAACCAAGGTAAAGAATATTCACTGAACATCCATTAGGAAAATGCCATACTGCAGGTTTGACCATGACCAAGATAAAGACCATAATGGACACATTTTGCCAAGTACTGTTAGGTTCTGTTGTGTAGATTGGATTAGCTGACCACTTTGATCAGTAGCAGAATTAGATGAGTTAGTAATTTATTCCCAAGAAAATAGATAACTAGCTTAGTTTATATAACTAAGTTAAGACAGTTGGTCAGAAAACTTACGATAAAATGCTGACACTGGAAGGCAGGATACTCTGAGGGAAGATAGATTTGTATATCACACTTTCTAGTTTTATAGCTCCTTTTAGTAAATTGTGATACATTTTTAAGGGTTTATATCACATAAGCTTTCAAGACCTCACAGATCTCTTCTTCAGATGTAGGAACAAATCATCATTAGGACCTTTTATACATTTTCTCGGTACAACAGAATCCGATGGGCTTTAAACTTTAAAAGGGTAGCTCCCATTGCAATTCAAAGGTAAAGCTGAAAAACAGCAGAACTGGAAATGTATCTTACAGGACCATTTATTTGGTTTTGGAAGAATCACATTTACCATAGTTGGGATAAATACATAAATAAAACAAAACTATTTACATGATGTGCGTTATATCTAAAAAGTGCTGAGATGAACTGAAGATTTCATGTGCCGGACAGCATGAATCAGATCATCTCATTCTTAATCTAGATCAGGGCTGTCCAAACTATAGTCTGGGGCCACATTAGGCCCTTCAAGGGTTTTAGTGGAACCATCAATGCCAATGAGTGAAAAACAGGCATGAGAAATTTGTTTCAGAGGAAGCAGTTCCATATTTCTTGTTAGGCTATTAAGTGTGTATATTTATACTGAATTTGAGTAAATACAGTTAAATTAATTAACTGTAACTAATTCCCTATGTCATTTATAACAAAATTATTATTGTGCAGCATTATCTTTAGCATAGGTTTGAGCATAATGTAGTGACACCTAATTAATCCCACCATGCAAAAAAGTTTGCAGACACAATGTAGAGCAATAATAGCCAACTAACTAAAACAATGGGCCGCAGATCGATATTGTAGAAGGCTTAAAAACGGCACAAGGCTGGATTTAAGTAAGGTTGCAGGATACACTCTAGAGGGCTATTGTTGAATTGTGATCAACAATAATCACACATCTTTAGTAAGGCCTTTTCCTGGGGCCACAAAAACAAAATTTATGCTTACCTGATAAATTATTTTCTTTCCTGGCATGGAGAGTCCACAAATCCATTCTAATTACTAGTGGGAATTCAACTCCTGGCCAACAGGAGGAGGCAAAGAACACCCCAGCAAAGCTGCAAGTATCACTCCCACTTCCCATAAACCCACATTCAGCCGAGGGAATATGGAAAGAGAAGAGACACAAGGGTATAGAGGTGCCTGAAGTTTAAAAAAAAGACAAAAAGCCGTCTCAAAATTTAAATAAGGGCGGATCATGGACTCTCCCACAAATCCATTCTAATTACTAGTGGGAACAAATACCCAAGTTACAGGACACAGAATGGAAGGGAGGGAGAACAAGACAGGAGGACCTAAACAGAAGGCACCACAGCTTGAAGAACTTTCCTCCCAAAAGAAGTCTAAGCTTAGGCAAAAACATCGAATTTGTAGAATTTGGAAAAAGTATGCAACGAGGACCAAGTGGCCGCCTTGCAGATTTCTTCCACAGAGGCCAAGTTTTTAAAGGCCCAGGAAGAAGAGACAGCCCTGGTGGAATGAGCCGTAATCCTCTCAGGAGGCTGTTGTCCAGCTGTCTCATAAGCCAACTGAATAACACTTCTCAACCAGATAGAAAGAGTAGTAGAAGTGGCCATTTGGCCCTTTCGTTTACCAGAAAACACAACAAAAAGGGCAGTAGACTGCCGAAAATCCCTAGTAGCCTGCAGATAGAACTTCACAGCATGCACTACGTCCAGGTTATGTAACAGACGTTCCTTATGAGGAGGAGGATTCGGATAGAACGAAGGAATGACAATTTCCTGATCGATATTGCAGTCCGAAACCACCTTAGGAAGAAATCCCAATTTGGTATGAAGGACCGCCTTATCTGAATGAAAAATAAGATAAGGGGTGTCGCACTGTAGAGCTGAAAGCTCTGAGACTCTATGAGCAGAAGAAATAGCTAGAAGAAACAAAACTTCCCAAGACAATAACTTGATATCAACAGAGTGCATAGGCTCAAACGGAGCCTGCTGCAGAACCCTAAGCACAAGATTAAGGCTTCATGGAGGAGCAACAGGTTTAAACACAGGCCTGATTCTGACCAAGGCCTGAACAAAAGATTAAAAATCTGACAAGTCAGCCAGACGTTTATGCAAAAGAATCGACAGGGCAGAAATCTGACCCTTCAGAGTACTGACTGACAAGCCCTTCTCCAGGCCCTCCTGAAGAAAGGACAGAATGCGGGGAACACTCACCTGACTCCAAGAGAAACCACTAGATTGCACCAGAAAAAGGTATTTACGCCACACCTTATGGTAAATCTTGCGAGTTACCGGCTTACAAGCCTGAGTCATGAAAAACCTTGTCTAGACAAGACTATGCGTTCAATCTCCAAGCAGTCAGCTTCAGAGAATCTAGGTTTGGATGTAGAAAAGGACCCTGAAGTAGGTCCTTCCTCAGAGGTAATTTCCACGGGGGAAAGGACGACATCTGCACTCCGCAAACCAAATTCTGCAAAACCAAGCTGGAGCAATTAGAATCACCAAAGCCAGTTCCTGATTGATACAGGCTATTACCCGAGGAAGGAGGGCAAACAGAGTAAACAGGTAAATAAGACCGAAGTCCCATGGAACCGCCAGAGTGTCGACCAGAGCTGCTTGAAGATCTCTTGATCCGTATTTTGGAAGCTTGGAGTTTAGTTGAGATGCAATCATATCCAACTCTGGAACTCCCCACTTGAGAGTTATCATTGGGAATACTTCCGGATGAAGGGCCCATTCCCTTGGATGAAAAGAATGCCTGTTGAGATAATCTGCTTCCCAGTTGTCCACCCCTGGGATGTGGATGGCAGAAATGTGATAACTGTGAGACTCCATCCATTGAAGAATAGATAAGGAACTCTGTGTTCCTCCCTGATGGTTGATACACGCCACCGAAATAATATTGTCCGATTGAAATCTGATAAACCGGACCAAACTCAGTTGAGGCCAAGCTATTAGGGCATTGAAGATAGCTCTCAATTCTATCCTCTGAGAGAGGTTCGAGTGGTCTCCGTTCTATTTTCTGAGCATGCATAACAATAGAGGTCTCAGATGGAAACGAGCAAAAACAGAATTTATGCTTACCTGATAAATTACTTTCTCCAACGGTGTGTCCGGTCCACGGCGTCATCCTTACTTGTGGGATATCTCTTCCCCAACAGGAAATGGCAAAGAGTCCCAGCAAAGCTGGCCATATAGTCCCTCCTAGGCTCCGCCCACCCCAGTCATTCGACCGACGGACAGGAGGAAAAATATAGGAGAAACCATATGGTACCGTGGTGACTGTAGTTAGAGAAAATAATTAATCAGACCTGATTAAAAAACCAGGGTGGGCCGTGGACCGGACACACCGTTGGAGAAAGTAATTTATCAGGTAAGCATAAATTCTGTTTTCTCCAACATTGGTGTGTCCGGTCCATGGCGTCATCCTTACTTGTGGGAACCAATACCAAAGCTTTAGGACACGGATGAAGGGAGGGAGCAAATCAGGTTACCTAAACGGAAGGCACCACGGCTTGCAAAACCTTTCTCCCAAAAATAGCCTCCGAAGAAGCAAAAGTATCAAATTTGTAAAATTTGGCAAAAGTGTGCAGTGAAGACCAAGTCGCTGCCTTACATATCTGGTCAACAGAAGCCTCGTTCTTGAAGGCCCATGTGCAAGCCACAGCCCTAGTGGAGTGAGCTGTGATTCTTTCAGGAGGCTGCCGTCCGGCAGTCTCATAAGCCAATCGGATGATGCTTTTAAGCCAAAAAGAAAGAGAGGTAGAAGTCGCTTTTTGACCTCTCCTTTTACCAGAATAAACAACAAACAAAGAAGATGTTTGTCTGAAATCTTTTGTAGCCTCTAAATAGAATTTTAGAGCACGGACTACGTCCAAATTGTGTAACAAACGTTCCTTCTTTGAAACTGGATTCGGACACAAAGAAGGTACAACTATCTCCTGGTTAATATTTTTGTTAGAAACAACCTTTGGAAGAAAACCAGGCTTAGTACGCAAAACCACCTTATCTGCATGGAACACCAGATAGGGCGGAGAACACTGCAGAGCAGATAACTCAGAAACTCTTCTAGCAGAAGAAATAGCAACCAAAAACAAAACTTTCCAAGATAGGAACTTAATATCTATGGAATGTAAAGGTTCAAACGGAACCCCTTGAAGAACTGAAAGAACTAGATTTAGACTCCAGGGAGGAGTCAAAGGTCTGTAAACAGGCTTGATCCTGACCAGAGCCTGAACAAATGCTTGAACATCTGGCACAGCTGCCAGTCTTTTGTGTAGTAAGACAGATAAAGCAGAGATCTTTCCCTTTAGAGAACTTGCAGATAATCCTTTCTCCAAACCTTCTTGTAGAAAGGAGAGAATCCTAGGAATTTTTATCTTATTCCATGGGAATCCTTTGGATTCACACCAACAGATATATCTTTTCCATATCTTATGGTAAATCTTTCTAGTTACCGGTTTTCTGGCCTGAACCAGAGTATCTATCACGGAATCTGAAAACCCACGCTTCGATAGAATCAAGCGTTCAATCTCCAAGCCGTCAGCTGGAGGGAAACCAGATTTGGATGTTCGAATGGACCCTGAACAAGAAGGTCCTGTCTCAAAGGTAGCTTCCATGGTGGAACCGATGACATATTCATTAGGTCTGCATACCAAGTCCTGCGTGGCCACGCAGGAGCTATCAAGATCACCGAGGCCCTCTCCTGATTGATCCTGGCTACCAGCCTGGGAATGAGAGGAAACGGTGGAAATACATAAGCTAGGTTGAAAGTCCAAGGGGCTACTAGTGCATCTACTAGAGTCGCCTTGGGATCCCTGGATCTGGACCCGTAGCAAGGAACCTTGAAGTTCTGACGAGACGCCATCAGATCCATGTCTGGAATGCCCCATAATTGAGTTATCTGGGCAAAGATCTCCGGGTGGAGTTCCCACTTCCCCGGATGGAATGTCTGATGACTCAGATAATCCGCCTCCCAGTTTTCCACACCTGGGATGTGGATCGCAGACAGGTGGCAGGAGTGATCCTCTGCCCATTGAATTATTTTGGTCACTTCTTTCATCACCAGGGAACTCCTTGTTCCCCCCTGATGATTGATATACGCAACGGTCGTCATGTTGTCTGATTGGAGAATGTTTATCGGGAGAAGAGACTCTTCCCGAGACCATAGACCCTGAGCTTTCAGGGATTCCCAGACCGCGCCCCAGCCCACTAGACTGGCGTCGGTCATGACAATGACCCACTCTGGTCTGCGGAAGCTCATTCCCTGGGATAGATTGTCCAGGGTCAGCCACCAACGGAGTGAATCTCTGGTCTTCTGATCTACTTGAATCATTGGAGACAAGTCTGTATAGTCCCCATTCCACTGTTTGAGCATGCACAGTTGTAATGGTCTTAGATGAATTCGTGCAAAAGGAACTATGTCCATTGCTGCAACCATCAACCCTACTACTTCCATGCACTGCGCTATGGAAGGACGAGGAACAGAATGAAGAACTTGACAAGTGCTTAGAAGTTTTGACTTTCTGACCTCTGTCAGAAAAATCCTAATTTCTAAGGAATCTATTATTGTTCCCAAGAAGGGAACTCTTGTCGACGGAGACAGAGAACTTTTTTCTATGTTCACCTTCCATCCGTGTGATCTGAGAAAGGCCAGAACGATGTCTGTATGAGCCTTTGCTTTTGACAGGGACGACGCTTGTATTAGAATGTCGTCCAAGTAAGGTACTACTGCAATGCCCCTCGGTCTTAGAACCGCTAGAAGGGACCCTAGTACCTTTGTGAAAATCCTTGGAGCAGTGGCTAACCCGAATGGGAGGGCCACAAACTGGTAAGGCTTGTCCAGAAAAGCGAACCTTAGGAACTGATGATGTTCTTTGTGGATAGGAATATGTAGGTACGCATCCTTTAGATCCACGGTAGTCATAAATTGACTTTCCTGGATAGTGGGTAGAATCGTTCGAATGGTTTTCATCTTGAACGATGGTACCCTGAGAAATTTGTTTAGGATCTTCAAATCCAAAATTGGTCTGAAAGTTCCCTCTTTTTTGGGAACTACGAACAGATTGGAATAAAATCCCATTCCTTGTTCCTTTATTGGAACTGGGTGTATCACTCCCATCTTTAACAGGTCTTCTACACAATGTAAGAACGCCTGTCTCTTTATTTGGTTTGAGGATAAGTGAGACATGTGGAACCTTCCCCTTGGGGGTAGTTCCCTGAATTCCAGGAGATAACCCTGAGAAACTATTTCTAGCGCCCAGGGATCCTGAACATCTCTTGCCCAAGCCTGAGCAAAGAGAGAGAGTCTGCCCCCCACTAGATCCGGTCCCGGATCGGGGGCTACTCCTTCATGCTGTTTTGTTAGCAGCGGCAGGCTTCTTGGCCTGCTTACCCTTGTTCCAGCCTTGCATCGGTTTCCAGGCTGGTTTGGGTTGTGAGGCATTACCCTCTTGCTTAGAGGATGCAGAATTAGAGGCTGGTCCGTTCTTGAAATTGCGAAAGGAACGAAAATTAGACTTATTCTTGGCCTTGAAAGGCCTATCTTGTGGAAGGGCGTGGCCCTTTCCCCCAGTGATGTCTGAAATAATCTCTTTCAATTCTGGTCCAAATAGAGTTTTACCTTTGAAAGGGATGTTAAGCAATTTTGTCTTGGATGACACATCCGCTGACCAAGACTTTAGCCAAAGCGCTCTGCGCGCCACGATAGCAAACCCTGAATTTTTCGCCGCTAATCTAGCTAATTGCAAAGCGGCATCTAAAATAAAAGAGTTAGCCAACTTAAGTGCGTGAACTCTGTCCATAACCTCCTCATATGGAGTCTCTCTACTAAGCGAGTTTTCTAGTTCCTCGAACCAGAACCACGCTGCTGTAGTGACAGGAACAATGCACAAAATGGGTTGAAGAAGGTAACCTTGCTGTACAAAAATCTTTTTAAGCAAACCCTCCAATTTTTTATCCATAGGATCTTTGAAAGCACAACTATCCTCGATAGGAATAGTAGTGCGTTTGTTTAGAGTAGAAACTGCCCCCTCGACCTTAGGGACTGTCTGCCATAAGTCCTTTCTGGGGTCGACCATAGGAAATAATTTCTTAAATATAGGGGGGGGGGAACAAAAGGTATGCCGGGCTTTTCCCACTCCTTATTCACTATGTCCGCCACCCGCTTGGGTATAGGAAAAGCGTCGGGGTGCACCGGAACCTCTAGGAACTTGTCCATCTTGCATAATTTCTCTGGAATGACCAAGTTGTCACAATCATCCAGAGTAGATAACACCTCCTTAAGCAGTGCGCGGAGATGTTCTAATTTAAATTTAAATGTCACAACATCAGGTTCAGCTTGTTGAGAAATTTTTCCTGAATCTGAAATTTCCCCATCTGACAAAACCTCCCTCATGGCCCCTTCAGATTGGTGTGAGGGTATGACAGAACAATTTTTATCAGCGCCCTCCTGCTCTTCAGTGTTTAAAACAGAGCAATCGCGCTTTCTCTGATAAGTAGGCATTTTGGATAAAATATTTGCTATGGAGTTATCCATTACAGCCATTAATTGTTGCATGGTAATAAGCATTGGCGCGCTAGATGTACTAGGGGCCTCCTGTGTGGGCAAAACTGGTGTAGACACAGTAGGAGATGATGTAGTATCATGTTTACTCCCCTCATCTGAGGAATCATCTTGGGCAATTTCATTATCTGTGGCAGTACTGTCCTTACTTTGTTTGGACGCTATGGCACAATTATCACATAAATTTAAATGGGGAGACACATTGGCTTTCATACATATAGAACATAGCTTATCCGAAGGCACAGACATGTTAAACAGGCTTAAACTTGTCAAAAAAGCACAAAAAACGTTTTAAAACAAAACCGTTACTGTCTCTTTAAATTTTAAACATAAAACACTTTATTACTGAATATGTGAAAAAGTATGAAGGAATTGTTCAAAAATTACCAAATTTTCACCACAGTGTCTTAAAGCATTAAGAGTATTGCACACCAAATTTCAGAGCTTTAACCCTTAAAATAACGGAACCGGAGCCGTTTACAAATTTAACCCCTATACAGTCCCAGCTATAGCCTTTGCTGAGACCTAACCAAGCCCAGAGGG
The DNA here is from genome assembly GCF_027579735.1 of Bombina bombina. Lineage (NCBI taxonomy): Eukaryota > Metazoa > Chordata > Amphibia > Anura > Bombinatoridae > Bombina > Bombina bombina. The sequence continues at coordinate 1,140,294,563 of NC_069502.1, forward strand.
GAATACGATACCAATTGACGCCTTTTAGAAACTTTTCCAGCAATTTTCAGATCCTCACACATGCATCTGCATGCCCTGCTCTCAAAAAACAACTGCGCAGTAATGGCGCGAAAATGAGGCTCAGCCTACAACTAGGAAGGCCCCCTGACTGGAAAAGGAGTCTAACATAGTGCCTGCCGTTTAATAAACGTTCCCCAAGTTTATTAATTGTGAATTGTCAGCATAAATATGAATAAAGTGCCCAAATAAAGCAATCGATTTAGCCCATAAAAATGTCTACCAGTTTTATAGCCCATATTAAGCCCTTTATTCTGTTTGTTTGACTAAGAAAATGGCTTACCGGTCCCCATGAGGGGAAATGACAGCCTTCCAGCATTACATGGTCTTGTTAGAAATATGGCTAGTCATGCCTTAAGCAGAAAAACAGAATTTATGTTTACCTGATAAATTACTTTCTCCAACGGTGTGTCCGGTCCACGGCGTCATCCTTACTTGTGGGATATTCTCTTCCCCAACAGGAAATGGCAAAGAGCCCAGCAAAGCTGGTCACATGATCCCTCCTAGGCTCCGCCTTCCCCAGTCATTCGACCGACGTAAAGGAGGAATATTTGCATAGGAGAAATCATATGATACCGTGGTGACTGTAGTTAAAGAAAATAAATTATCAGACCTGATTAAAAAAACAGGGCGGGCCGTGGACCGGACACACCGTTGGAGAAAGTAATTTATCAGGTAAACATAAATTCTGTTTTCTCCAACATAGGTGTGTCCGGTCCACGGCGTCATCCTTACTTGTGGGAACCAATACCAAAGCTTTAGGACACGGATGAAGGGAGGGAGCAAATCAGGTCACCTAAATGGAAGGCACCACGGCTTGCAAAACCTTTCTCCCAAAAATAGCCTCAGAAGAAGCAAAAGTATCAAACTTGTAAAATTTGGTAAAAGTGTGCAGTGAAGACCAAGTCGCTGCCTTACATATCTGATCAACAGAAGCCTCGTTCTTGAAGGCCCATGTGGAAGCCACAGCCCTAGTGGAATGAGCTGTGATTCTTTCAGGAGGCTGCCGTCCGGCAGTCTCATAAGCCAATCTGATGATGCTTTTAATCCAAAAAGAGAGAGAGGTAGAAGTTGCTTTTTGACCTCTCCTTTTACCAGAATAAACAACAAACAAGGAAGATGTTTGTCTAAAATCCTTTGTAGCATCTAAATAGAATTTTAGAGCGCGAACAACATCCAAATTGTGCAACAAACGTTCCTTCTTTGAAACTGGATTCGGACACAAAGAAGGCACGACTATCTCCTGGTTAATGTTTTTGTTAGAAACAACTTTCGGAAGAAAACCAGGTTTAGTACGTAAAACCACCTTATCTGCATGGAACACCAGATAAGGAGGAGAACACTGCAGAGCAGATAATTCTGAAACTCTTCTAGCAGAAGAAATTGCAACCAAAAACAAAACTTTCCAAGATAATAACTTAATATCAACGGAATGTAAGGGTTCAAACGGAACCCCCTGAAGAACTGAAAGAACTAAATTGAGACTCCAAGGAAGAGTCAAAGGTTTGTAAACAGGCTTGATTCTAACCAGAGCCTGAACAAAGGCTTGAACATCTGGCACAGCTGCCAGCTTTTTGTGAAGTAACACAGACAAGGCAGAAATCTGTCCCTTCAAGGAACTTGCAGATAATCCTTTCTCCAATCCTTCTTGAAGAAAGGATAGAATCTTAGGAATTTTTACCTTGTCCCAAGGGAATCCTTTAGATTCACACCAACAGATATATTTTTTCCATATTTTGTGGTAAATTTTTCTAGTTACAGGCTTTCTGGCCTGAACAAGAGTATCAATAACAGAATCTGAGAACCCTCGCTTTGATAAGATCAAGCGTTCAATCTCCAAGCAGTCAGTTGGAGTGAGACCAGATTCGGATGTTCGAACGGACCTTGAACAAGAAGGTCTCGTCTCAAAGGTAGCTTCCATGGTGGAGCCGATGACATATTCACCAGGTCTGCATACCAAGTCCTGCGTGGCCACGCAGGAGCTATCAAGATCACCGATGCCCTCTCCTGATTGATCCTGGCTACCAGCCTGGGGATGAGAGGAAACGGCGGGAAAACATAAGCTAGTTTGAAGGTCCAAGGTGCTACTAGTGCATCTACTAGAGTCGCCTTGGGATCCCTGGATCTGGACCCGTAGCAAGGAACCTTGAAGTTCTGACGAGAGGCCATCAGATCCATGTCTGGAATGCCCCACAGTTGAGTAATTTGGGCAAAGATTTCCGGATGGAGTTCCCACTCCCCCGGATGTAATGTCTGACGACTCAGAAAATCCGCTTCCCAATTTTCCACTCCTGGGATGTGGATTGCAGACAAGTGGCAGGAGTGAGTCTCCGCCCATTGAATGATTTTGGACACTTCTTCCATCGCCAGGGAACTCCTTGTTCCCCCCTGATGGTTGATGTACGCAACAGTCGTCATGTTGTCTGATTGAAACCGTATGAACTTGGCCTTTGCTAGCTGAGGCCAAGCCTTGAGAGCATTGAGTATCGCTCTCAGTTCCAAAATATTTATCGGTAGAAGAGATTCTTCCCGAGACCAAAGACCCTGAGCTTTCAGGGGTCCCCAGACCGCGCCCCAGCCCATCAGACTGGCGTCGGTCGTGACAATGACCCACTCTGGTCTGCGGAAGCTCATCCCCTGTGACAGGTTGTCCAGGGACAGCCACCAACGGAGTGAATCTCTGGTCCTCTGATTTACTTGTATCGTCGGAGACAAGTCTGTATAGTCCCCATTCCACTGACTGAGCATGCACAGTTGTAATGGTCTTAGATGAATGCGCGCAAAAGGAACTATGTCCATTGCCGCTACCATCAAACCTATTACTTCCATGCACTGCGCTATGGAAGGAAGAGGAACGGAATGAAGTATTTGACAAGAGTTTAGAAGTTTTGTTTTTCTGGCCTCTGTCAGAAAAATCCTCATTTCTAAGGAGTCTATTATTGTTCCCAAGAAGGGAACCCTCGTTGACGGAGATAGAGAACTCTTTTCTACGTTCACTTTCCATCCGTGAGATCTGAGAAAGGCCAGGACAATGTCCGTGTGAGCCTTTGCTAGAGGAAGGGACGACGCTTGAATCAGAATGTCGTCCAAGTAAGGTACTACTGCAATGCCCCTTGGTCTTAGCACCGCTAGAAGGGACCCTAGTACCTTTGTGAAAATCCTTGGAGCAGTGGCTAATCCGAACGGAAGTGCCACGAACTGGTAATGCTTGTCCAGGAATGCGAACCTTAGGAACCGATTATGTTCCTTGTGGATAGGAATATGTAGATACGCATCCTTTAAATCCACCGTAGTCATGAATTGACCTTCCTGGATGGAAGGAAGAATTGTTCGAATGGTTTCCATTTTGAACGATGGAACCTTGAGAAACTTGTTTAGGATCTTGAGATCTAAGATTGGTTTGAACGTTCCCTCTTTTTTGGGAACTACGAACAGATTGGAGTAGAACCCCATCCCTTGTTCTCCCAATGGAACAGGATGAATCACTCCCATTTTTAACAGGTCTTCTACACAATGTAAGAATGCCTGTTTTTTTATGTGGTCTGAAGACAATTGAGACCTGTGAAACCTCCCCCTTGGGGGAAGCCCTTTGAATTCCAGAAGATAACCTTGGGAGACTATTTCTAGCGCCCAAGGATCCAGAACATCTCTTGCCCAAGCCTGAGCGAAGAGAGAGAGTCTGCCCCCCACCAGATCCGGTCCCGGATCGGGGGCCAACATCTCATGCTGTCTTGGTAGCAGTGGCAGGTTTCTTGGCCTGCTTTCCCTTGTTCCAGCCTTGCATAGGTCTCCAGGCTGGCTTGGCTTGAGAAGTATTACCCTCTTGCTTAGAGGACGTAGCACTTGGGGCTGGTCCGTTTCTACGAAAGGGACGAAAATTAGGTTTATTTTTGGCCTTGAAAGACCTATCCTGAGGAAGGGCGTGGCCCTTTCCCCCAGTGATATCAGAGATAATCTCTTTCAAGTCAGGGCCAAACAGCGTTTTCCCCTTGAAAGGAATGTTAAGCTATTTGTTCTTGGAAGACGCATCCGCTGACCAAGATTTTAACCAAAGCGCTCTGCGCGCCACAATAGCAAACCCAGAATTTTTCGCCGCTAACCTAGCCAATTGCAAAGTGGCGTCTAGGGTGAAAGAATTAGCCAATTTGAGAGCACGGATTCTGTCCATAATCTCCTCATAAGAAGGAGAATTACTAGTGATCGCCTTTTCTAGCTCATCGAACCAGAAACACGCGGCTGTAGTGACAGGGACAATGCATGAAATTGGTTGTAGAAGGTAACCTTGCTGAACAAACATCTTTTTAAGCAAACCTTCTAATTTTTTATCCATAGGATCTTTGAAAGCACAACTATCTTCTATGGGTATAGTGGTGCGTTTGTTTAGAGTAGAAACCGCCCCCTCGACCTTGGGGACTGTCTGCCATAAGTCCTTTCTGGGGTCGACCATAGGAAACAATTTTTTAAATATGGGGGGAGGGACGAAAGGTATACCGGGCCTTTCCCATTCTTTATTTACAATGTCCGCCACCCGCTTGGGTATAGGAAAAGCTTCGGGGGGCCCCGGGACCTCTAGGAACTTGTCCATTTTACATAGTTTCTCTGGGATGACCAAATTCTCACAATCATCCAGAGTGGATAACACCTCCTTAAGCAGAGCGCGGAGATGTTCCAACTTAAATTTAAATGTAATCACATCAGGTTCAGCTTGTTGAGAAATTTTCCCTGAATCTGAAATTTCTCCCTCAGACAAAACCTCCCTGGCCCCCTCAGACTGGTGTAGGGGCCCTTCAGAAACAATATCATCAGCGTCCTCATGCTCTTCAGTATTTTCTAAAACAGAGCAGTCGCGCTTTCGCTGATAAGTGGGCATTTTGGCTAAAATGTTTTTGATAGAATTATCCATTACAGCCGTTAATTGTTGCATAGTAAGGAGTATTGGCGCGCTAGATGTACTAGGGGCCTCTTGTGTGGGCAAGACTGGTGTAGACGAAGGAGGGGATGATGCAGTACCATGCTTACTCCCCTCACTTGAGGAATCATCTTGGGCATCATTTTCTCTAAATTTTGTGTCACATAAATCACATCTATTTAAATGAGAAGGGACCTTGGCTTCCCCACATTCAGAACACAGTCTATCTGGCAGTTCAGACATGTTAAACAGGCATAAACTTGATAACAAAGTACAAAAAACGTTTTAAAATAAAACCGTTACTGTCACTTTAAATTTTAAACTGAACACACTTTATTACTGCAATTGCGAAAAAATATGAAGGAATTGTTCAAAATTCACCAAAATTTCACCACAGTGTCTTAAAGCCTTAAAAGTATTGCACACCAAATTTGGAAGCTTTAACCCTTAAAATAACGGAACCGGAGCCGTTTTTATATTTAACCCCTTTACAGTCCCTGGTATCTGCTTTGCTGAGACCCAACCAAGCCCAAAGGGGAATACGATACCAAATGACGCCTTCAGAAAGTCTTTTCTATGTATCAGAGCTCCTCACACATGCATCTGCATGTCATGCTTCTCAAAAACAAGTGCGCAATACAGGCGCGAAAATGAGACTCTGCCTATGATTAGGGAAAGCCCCTAGAGAATAAGGTGTCCAATACAGTGCCTGCCGGTTATTTTACAAAATTCCCAAGATTAAAATAATTCCTCAAGGCTATGGAGTATAAAATATGTTTATATATAAATCGATTTAGCCCAGAAAATGTCTACAGTCTTAAAAAGCCCTTGTGAAGCCCTTATTTACTGTCTGTAATAAAATGGCTTACCGGATCCCATAGGGAAAATGACAGCTTCCAGCATTACATCGTCTTGTTAGAATGTGTCATACCTCAAGCAGCAAAAGTCTGCTCACTGTTCCCCCAACTGAAGTTAATTCCTCTCAACAGTCCTGTGTGGAACAGCCATCGATTTTAGTAACGGTTTCTAAAATCATTTTCCTCTTACAAACATAAATCTTCATCTCTTTTCTGTTTCAGAGTAAATAGTACATACCAGCACTATTTTAAAATAACAAACTCTTGATTGAATAATAAAAACTACAGTTAAACACTAAAAAACTCTAAGCCATCTCCGTGGAGATGTTGCCTGTACAACGGCAAAGAGAATGACTGGGGAAGGCGGAGCCTAGGAGGGATCATGTGACCAGCTTTGCTGGGCTCTTTGCCATTTCCTGTTGGGGAAGAGAATATCCCACAAGTAAGGATGACGCCGTGGACCGGACACACCTATGTTGGAGAAAGTCTGCTAACTGTTTCCCCCAACTGAAGTTACTTCATCTCAACAGTCCTATGTGGAAACAGCAATCGATTTTAGTTACTGTCTGCTAAAATCATCTTCCTCTCACAAACAGAAATCTTCATCCTTTTCTGTTTCAGAGTAAATAGTACATACCAGCACTATTTTAAAATAACAAACACTTGATAGAAGAATAAAAACTACATTTAAACACCAAAAAACTCTTAACCATCTCCGTGGAGATGTTGCCTGTGCAACAGCAAAGAGAATGACAGGGGTGGGCGGAGCCTAGGAGGGACTATATGGCCAGCTTTGCTGGGACTCTTTGCCATTTCCTGTTGGGGAAGAGATATCCCACAAGTAAGGATGACGCCGTGGACCGGACACACCAATGTTGGAGAAAGGAATAATCTCCATGGAAGCCACCATTAGACCGATTACTTCCATACAACTTTGCACTGAAGAACGGACAGAGGACTGAAGAGAAAGACAGACAGTAAGAAGCTTGGATTTTCTGACCTCCGTTAAGAAAATCTTCATGGTGATCGAATCTATGATCTTCCCCAAAAAACATACCCTGGTATTTGGTACCAAGTAACTTTTTTCCAGATTCACCTTCCACCCTTGAGAGCGGAGAATCGGAAACAGAGAATCCATATGAGATCTTGCTAAATGAAAAGATGGTGAATGAACCAAGATATCGTCCAGGTATGGTGCTACCGCAATGCCTTGAGATCTGGCCACTGCCAGAAGAGCCCCTAAAACCTTTGTATAGCTTTGAGGGACAGTGGCTAGGCCGAAAGGTAGGGCTACAAATTGGAAGTGTTTGTCCAAAAAGCCAAACCTCAGGTACCGTAAATGTTCCTTATGAATATGAACATGGAGATATGCGTCCTTCAGGTTGACGGTAGTCATGAACTGACCCCCTGAACTAAAAGGGAGAATAGACCAGATAATGTCCATTTTGATGGTCGGAACTCTGAGAAATTTGTTGAATCACTTGAGGTCTAGAATAGGTCGAAAAGTTCCCTCTTTCTTGGGAACGACAAATAGGTTGGAATAGAATCCTAGACCCTGTTCCGCCAGAGGGACTGGGACAATCACTCCTAGGGAAACAAGATCCTCGACACAGTTTAGGAAAGCCTTTCTCTTTATCTGGTTTGTAGATAACCTTGACAAAAGAAATCTGCCTCTTGGGGGACAAGATTTGAATCATATCCTGTATCCCTGGGAGACTACTTCCATTGCCACTAGATCTGGGACATTGCGAATCCAAGCCTGCTGAAAAAAGGAAAGCCTGTCCCCCACTTGATCCATGACTGGATCGGGGTGGACCCTTCATGCTGATTTATTCTCAGAGGAAGGCTTCTTGGATTGCTTACCCTTATTCCAAGGCTGGTTAAACCTCCATGAGGTCTTAGTTTGCTCAGGTTTAGAAGAAGAGGATTTCTGTCCCTTGAAGTTATGAAAGGAACGAAAATTAGAATTTTGGCGACCCCTGGGTCTACCCTTCTTGTCTAGCGGCAGAAAGGCTCCCTTTCCACCAGTAACCGTGGAAATGATTTCAACCAGACCAGGACTAAATAAAGTCTTGCCCTTAAAGGGTAGAGACAGAAGCTTAGACTTGGATGTCACGTCAGCAGACCAAGACTTTAGCCACAGGGTTCTGCTGAGGTGACTCACCACTCCGGTAACATTGCAAGTCAAATTTGGGAATATGGGCGATCTTTTTGAAATCAGCCCTCTTCCAGAGCAAGGAAACTCTCCACAGAAGAACCCACAAGGCTAAGCGATGACCGTCTGCGGAGTCTGTATCAGCGCGATAGAGAAACAGCTAGGTGGTCATGTGACCGCATCTAAAACTTTGTGCGACACCAGAGAAAAAAGTGTGCGAATAGGCGGCTTACAGAATCTCTCACACTAACATACCGGCACTTCTATGTGCTCATCATTATGCCAGAAAACAAAAAAACGGTGTGATCTATTCCAACCCGTTCTCAGAAACTGTTCCACAAAACACTGACTTAACCCATCAAGAGCCAATATGACGGAAACACCTCTCAGGCCATTTAGCCTCTAATAAAAAGGAGATCCTTCTTAAAATTAGGCCCCTTTAAGCAGTAAGTGCCCAGCAACTATTGCCCTTCAGTACAAATCCCAAATATGAAGAGATATATTAGTCTGAGTCCCTGGTCTCCACGTATATTAACTGCTTAAGTGCTGTATCCTTCTAACCTAGAAGGCAAAAGCACTTACATGTGGATTGCTGCAGGGCAGGTACAGCATCACAGGTATGACAGACTCAGCCGACCTCTGACAAGGACCTGTTGAAAAAGAAAAGCAGAGTAACCAAACCTGGTTTTCTATATAGGGGTAGCATAAATGTTGGAAGGGAAGCAAGGACTACCTCACCGTCTTCCAACTGCTAAAAGCCACCACAACTCTTACTAAAAAGGATTACATGGACATAGTATAGCCCCAATCCTTGCTTGCAGGGAAACTACCCATAAAAGGATTAAATATCTTCAGACTCAGACACCATATTCGCAATTCCTCCTGATGTACAAGGCAAAGAATGACTGGGGTTTATGTGAAGTGGGAGTGATACTTACAGCTTTGCTGGGGTGTTCTTTGCCTCCTCCTGGTGGCCAGGGGTTGAATTCCCAATAGTAATTAGAATGGATTTGTGGACTCTCCATGCCATTGGAAAGAAAAATGGCACACATTGCTAGTTCTGGTTTTCTAGGGGGAAGAAAGAACTAGTGCAGAGGCTGCATGAAGCCCTTGGACTGCCAATTGCTCATCCCTGACCTAGATGAAGGGTAACAACATTTGAACCCATCTAAAAAAATCAAATGTTATTGATATTTAATATGTTCAGTCACTGCTGTAATGAGAAGCTGCACAGTGCACTGGAACCAAGTGTGTCTAATTCTCAAACAAACCACAGCACTGAGTGATTGAGATATAATGGTTTATTAAAAACACAGATATCAGTTTATATTCACTAAAGGTTACAATAGTTCCTGGTTACATTTAAAGGGACACACCACATGGCCAATACACGCTGCAGCTGTTTAATCAAGCACCTGTCAATATAAGATTTCTCTTTAGTGCATGGAATCACTCTAATTCCTGTGTTAAAATGGATATGCACCCAAATTATTTCTTTTATGATTCAGACAGAGCATAACATAAAAAATAAATAATTTACTTCTATCATTAAATTTGCTTTGTTCTCATGATATTCTGTGTTAAAGAAATACCTAGGTAGGCATCTGGAGCACTATATAGCAGGGATAGTGCTGCCATTTGGTGCTCTTGCAGAACTGCTACCATTTAGTGCTCCAGAAAGAGACCATCTCCTAAGCATTTGTCCCTGCTTTGCAACAAGAGATACCAAGAGAACAACATTTACAGAAATACATTAGAAAGTTGTTTTAAATTGCATGCTCTATCTGAATCCCAAAAGAGACCGCTCTCTAAATGAATAGGCATCATAGAATAACACGAGCAGTAGGGAGGTCTTACACAGAGTTAACATGTTTTAGATGGGACAGAAGTGCAAAAACAAAACGCCCTGTGCTACAGCATTTTAACATTGCACTATTCCATGCATTTAACTAAGTTTAACCCCAGCAAAGAACACATATGTAAAGTCAGCTCCAGAGCAGCAATGTGCTACTGGGAGCTAGTTAAACACATCTGATGAGCCAATGACAGGAGACATATGTGAAGCAAGCAATCACCAGCATGCTCCCAGCAGTGCTGATCCTGAGCCTACCTATGTGTCGTTTTGCCAAAAGAAGTACACAGAAAAGTCTCTCTCTCGTACTCTATCTGAACCAAGAAAGTTCAATTCTGACGTTCACATCCCTTTAAACAAAGTATTTTTTATTTATGGCATCTAAAACAGGGCATTTAAAATGCATTAAATTATTTCTAAATGAGGTCATTGATCACACTTGTACAAAAAATATTTTAAAATGTTTATTTGCTGCTTTTTCATAGATCTAACAACATTTTCTTTACGTCCCTTTAAGCTCTTCCTCTGGTCTGGCAATGGAGTGTCATTTACCATGTACGAGCCCTGAGTGGAACTAAGAGCACTTTGATTTCATGACTGGGCACACTAACCTACTTCTAACCCTAAACTGACAAATTACAGTACATGAAAAAATACATATTAGGCTTTCTCACTGTACGTTTATTTTTATAGCATCTTTAGAATATGTTCATATTGAAGTGCAAATACTCTGCTATTTTACAAATCCTTTGTAGAAATAAATAAAGATCATAATGTAACAGTTGCTCTTAACTTTTCACATAAGTTTGCATATTATTTAGTGACGTATACAGGTAAAACATCTTCTGATTGGTTAAGAATGCCAAATAAAAAAGGATTGATTAATTACAAATGCAGCTCTAACATTAACAGGATAACTGTGTTTTTCTCTGGAAATAGCATATAACACAACATGTTTAGCAGGTGCCATGCATTAACCACTTAGATGCCATAGAAGGCAGAAACGTCTGGCTTTGCAGAAAATTGCAGCCCTCTGTGGCAGCAAACGGGTTAATCAACTTAATCCACTAAAATCCCTGCCCTGAGATTGTCCTAATCAAGACATTGCGTCAACAGCATCTATAAGGTTCAATGCAAGGCTGTACTGCCCGTGATTCTCTGGCAACAGTTCAACTACTTTATCCACCAGTTTTGCAGTTATTCCAATTGGCACATTTGTGTTTTGAAGATCCTGAGGGTCCTAGAAAGATGGGAAAAAAATAGATAATTGTGATTTACAATATTTATGTATCGTTAAATATTTTCTTTACTGCTGGGAACGTAGCGCTAATTTTTTAAATTTGTTTTTAATATTTTTATTTGAGGTTTGATATAAGGCATACATACAATAAGGAATAGTGTAACACATTAGCAGTATTGGAATACAGACAGCATGTGACATAACATTATAATTGACAATATGCATTCCTAGAGAAAAGAGAAAAGAACATGATATGCAGTAAGTATGCCTAATACTCTAATCACCTCCAAAATGGTCAACGAGCCCACTCTTGGGCCTCCACGCTAAATAAAACAAGCTAGTGCAGGTTGATACCAACAAAGGAGACCACTTTTGGATCTCTAATGAAAAACGCACATTGTTTTGTATTTTTACTGTAATGACTGACAACTACTACTCTCAAAGATTTTAGATAACTTTAAAATCAATTAGCTTAAATGTCAAACATAGAACTTAGGACATAGCTGAAGGTATAATTAATAAATGTAGGAGGTCAGAGTAGGAGTACTACTAGACAAGATAAAGCTATGTATGGAAATTAAAAACACAGTACATATTAACTTTGTAACCTCTTCTGTCCCCAACACAATCTACTATCTTAGTCAGTGTGATTATTATCGTCTGACTGTCATATAACACATGCTTAATATATATGCATTAGCATCACACGATCACTATGGATAGCAAGTAATTAAAACAGCTTCTGCCTCTGACATACCTTACTATCTTAGACAATACAATTACATACCTCCCAATATTTCATAATTCAAAAAAGGGACAACCCCCGCTTGCGGCAAAAATGTGAAAGGGGCGTGGCTTAAAAAAATCATAAGACCAAAGTAATATAAATAAAATTCTAAATAAAGTCATAAATTTTAATACTCTTAGGCAGCAAATCAAACACAAGCTCAAACCACTGGTATAGTAGCTATGTGAGCTCTGTATTTAATTAGCCTTTGCAGAGACAGTGCTAAATATTTTTATCTTAATTGGACATTAAATAATAAGTTCTTTAAAACTGCTCTCTTCATTCCCCATTAATATTCTAGATTCTGGCCTTTAAAGTTAGCAAAAATGTACAGTAACACACTACATAGCATACACTTACACACACACTACATAGCATACACTTACATATGCAGATACACACACACTACATAGCATACACTTACATATGCAGATACACACACACTACATAGCATACACTTACATATGCAGATACACACACACTACATAGCATACACTTACATATGCAGATACACACACACTACATAGCATACACTTACACATGCATATACACACACACTACATAGCATACACTTATACATGCAAATACACACACACACTACATAGCATACACTTACACATGCAGATACACACACACACTACATAGCATACACTTACACATGCAGATACACACACACTACATAGCATACACTTACACATGCAGATACACACACACTACATAGAATACACTTACACATGCAGATACACACTACATATCATACACTTATACATGCAGATACACACTACATATCATACACTTATACATGCAGATACACACTACATATCATACACTTATACATGCAAATACACACACACACTACATAGCATACACTTACACATGCAGATACACACACACACTACATAGCATACACTTACACATGCAGATACACACACACTACATAGCATACACTTACACATGCAGATACACACACACTACATAGCATACACTTACACATGCAGATACACACTACATATCATACACTTATACATGCAGATACACACTACATATCATACACTTATACATGCAGATACACACTACATATCATACACTTATACATGCAGATACACACTACATATCATAAACTTATACAGGCAGATACACACACACTACATAGCTTACACTTATACATACAGATACACGCTACACATCATACACTTATACAGGCAGATACACACACACACTTATACAAACAGATACACACACACAATACACAGCATACGCTTATACATGCAGATAAACACACACACTACATAGCATACACTTATACATGCAGATACACACACTACACAGCATACACTTATACATACAGATACACACACACTACATTGCATACACTTACACATGCAGATACGCACACACACACTACATAGCATACACTTATACATGCAGATACGCACACACACACTACATAGCATACACTTATACATGCAGATACACACACACTATATAGCTTACACTTATACATGCAGATACACACACTTATACATACAGATACACACACACACTACACAGCATGCACTTATACATGCAGATACACACACACACTACATAGCATACACTTATACATGCAGATACACACACTTATACATACAGATACACACACACACACACTACATAGCATACACTTATACATGCAGATACACACACACTATATAGCTTACACTTATACATGCAAATACACACACTTATACATACAGATACACACACACTACACAGCATGCACTTATACATACAGATACACACACACACTACACAGCATACACTTATACATGCAGATACACACACTACATAGCATACACTTACACATGCATATACACACACACTACATAACATACACTTATACATACAGATACACACACACACTACATAACATACACTTATACATACAGATACACCCACACACTACACAGCATACACTTATACATGCAGATACACACACTACATTGCATACACTTACACATGCAGACACACACTATGTATCATACACTTATACAGGCAGACACACACACACACTACATAACATACACTTATACATACAGATACACACACACACTACATAACATACACTTATACATACAGATACACACACACACTACATAGCATACACTTATACATGCAGATACACACACACACTACATAACATACACTTATACATACAGATACACACACACACTACATAGCATACACTTATACATACAGATACACACACACACTATGTATCATACACTTATACAGGCAGACACACACACACTACATAACATACACTTATACATACAGATACACACACACACTACATAACATACACTTATACATACAGATACACACACACACTACATAGCTTACACTTATAGATGCAGATACACACACACACACTAAATAGTATACACTTATACATGCAGATATGCACACTTCATAGCTTACATTTATACATGAACACACACTACACAGCATACACTTATACATGCAGATACACACACTTCATAGCTTACATTTATACATGAACACACACTACAAAGCCTACACTTATACATACAGATACACATACACACTACACAGCTTACACTTATACATGCAGATACACACACATACACACTTATAGATACAGATAGACACACACTACATCATATATGGGTATCTGTAACTCATTGTATGAGGTCCTGGGGTTGGCAAGCACATTAGCTGGCAGTCTGAGGCTGCCACTGTTCGTTACCATGTTGTTGCACTGCTCATAGTATAAAACTGAAGGCATGCTAGTATTATCACCAGGGGTTAGACGTCATCACTACCAGGGGTTAGAGGTCACCATTACCTGAGGTCAGAAGGTATACAGCCTTCTTACTCCTACTTAACCCACACACCATTCATTTTCCACAAGGAATCTAACAGGTATATAACCCTGGGAGAGAAAAGCCAGCTGCTTCTGAGTATGGGCCCAATAATATTAAAACATTTTTTTTTAAATGCATGGGGCAATGCCGGACAGATGGCTAGCAACCCGGGACAGACCCCTAAAACCGAGATTGTCCCGCGAAAATCGGGACAGTTGGGAGGTATGCAATTATTGTTGCATTACTGTCATATAACATATGTTAATTTATAACAATATGAGAGTAAGGCCATTCAACCCGATATATGGGGAGATTACTATTCAACTTATTAGCAAATATAAAACCATATGAGAATAAGTACAGTCAACCTGGTATATGGGGAGAAGGAATGAAAAGGGTTGCATTTTTTATCATGTTGCTCATAGAAAGAACGTTTCTAAATAACATTGTGTGGCTGGAGAGTTCACTATGCCCTATACAGACAATCCAGAATATTATTCAGTGCATGCTGGAAAGGCCATAGATTTGCTCAATGGGAAGAGAGTTACAGCTAATCTGTGATATCCTTACTTGGAATTTATTATAAGCGTAACGTAATGTCTACCATATAAAGCTGAGTAGTTGCTATATGATCAGTGGGAGTAGCACTAGCATGGGATATTCTACATACAATTAGTTGATAAGAGAAAGCTGCAGCACTCTGAGATATGTATAAAAATGAAATAATTGCAGAAATTGGGAGAGTAGGCACGCCAATGACAATTTTTCACAACAACCGGCAATGTAGCATCCCTCAATTAGTACACCATACATTACGCATAGGATACTGGTACATACATTGGGTATTTGAGCCACCATAATAAAGAAACCAAACAAACAAACAAACAAAAACACATCCTGTTATTTATATGAGGACAGGAGAAAATATGGGGTGAAGTGTTCAGTTATAAAACAAAAAGTCCTCCTGTGGATCAAAGTCCTTAGGCGCAGCAAGCAGGAGAGATCGTAGCATGGTTTGTTGTATTCTCTGTGAAGTTCATTCCACTCCAGACCTCCAACACAGCAAATCCCTTCCAACATGATGTATACAGCTGGGACCCAAAGCGTGTGGATGGGGGAAAAACATCTCTTGTCACCTCTTAGATTTTCAGTAGTGGCGGTCCAGATGGTGCCTAGTATCCAGACAGTAGGTATAAAGCTGTGCTGGATGTTTATCTTGGTATCTTCAGGTACGTAGTATGCCACTACCGCAATCTGTGGGGTCTTATCTTCTATGTGATCAAAAAGACCCTGTAGGAGCATCTTAGATTTTCTGCTCTTGTAGACGGAACCAGGTACAGCCCGGTCTCCCTGAGAGCAATGGTACTTGCTTGTTACAGTGGCTGTGTCTGCAAAGCTTACAGCTTGATGGTCATGGAACTTACTTTTTTTACCCACAAAAGGGACAATAGGAATAGTGCTACCTTCCGAGAGTGCAGTTAACCCCCAGTCACTACCTCCCAACTGGGAATGTGGATCAGTCTGCACTCTGCTCTCTATGCTCTGCATCAGAGTTGTTGTTTCTTTCACAGTCACATAGGGGTGGCGTAATTGTAGTCTTGTGGCGCAGAAAGAATAATGATATGCTGTGCTCCAGTGCGTCAAAGTGCTTAGTAATCAGCTGAGATATTGTGGACTCCCATCTATCGACTGCCTCCATGGTAGTCATTTCTAGTCACTTAGCCTCGTGTATTATAACTGTTAGAAATGGCAAATTACAATGATTGAGAACAAAGAACTGTCCAGTTATAGTGTAACTGGTTTGGTAACCCAGGGTTCTGGGGAGATATGTACGCAGCAGCCCTAACAGCACTGACAGTCAGACAATGAAGGCCTCTCAACCTCGTGCTTAGTCGCAGTGAAGTTAGCTGAGGAGCATAGGCAGGATCGTTTTATGTCAGAAATTCCTAGACTCTTCTCGAGCAACACAGGGTTGTGTTGCTTTAATTTGCCAAAAAGAATATTAAGTTAACGTTAGAAGATAACTCTAAAATAGCCGATTAAGACCAGGAGCTCTTCAAAACACGTCCTGCCGCAACAGCTATAGGCTCCGCCCCGTAGCGCTAATTTTAAGCCTACTAGGAAAGACTTCCTGAAGTCAAAGCTTTTTAAACGTATCTCCACTTCCTCTAACAGTAGAGTCCAGACTGTATTAGTTTATAGAAAGGAGAAAGTGTGCTATGTTCTTCCTTATAAAGAGTATCTGCTGTTTGGGTCCTTTTTCGAGTTTTAATTGAAACCCATTTACCCTATATTTGAAAAAAGTGACTCCTACAATAATAAAAAAAATAAGGATTGTTCAGTTCAATAAGACAACGAGATACCAATCTTAGAATTTCCTCAATCTACAAGCACAAAGTTTGGAAGATTACTGGAGGTTAGTAAAGCAAATCAGAGCTGGCTCTGCCCTTACAACACAGGGGTGTGAATCTTTATTAGGGTAGTGTGTACAAACTGGAGATATGTTTTCTAAAATAACTCATTGTGTAGATCATTTAACAAATCTAAACAAGTCAGAAGACTTGCCTTTCCCACAGAAAACCTCTGGATACATTGTTTCCAATGCAGCAAAGGATTCTGGGTACGGTATGCAAATGAGGTTCACGACTCACTTTTTTACTTCAGCTGCTTTTACGCAGACTCCCTTTACGCTATAGCATTGCTGTATACACAGCTTTTAAGCTTAGCTAGGGTTAGTACAGTGACTCAGACCATCACAAGACAGCTGTTTCGTGGTTTTTGCCAATCATCAGCTGGGAGTAGGTCTGAATCACTGCTGGGTGAAGTTGATTTCTGGGTGAAATACAACAACTTTTAAAATTATGGGGAGGTGAATCCCCAGAATCCTTTGCTGCATTGGAAACAGTGTATCCAGAGGTTTCCTGTAGGAAAAGCAAGCCTTCTGACTTGTTTAGATCTGTTAAATCATCTACACAATGAGTTATTAATATAAATTGTTTCCTCTCCCTGTGACAAAATATTCTATATTCTTGGTTCTAAACTAAAGCCGACCATATGAAGATATGAATGGTTTTGTATTGTACCTTCTATACAACTGGGATAGATGGAGACCACTATCATTATAAACTCAACCAGATACAAACATGAAAGGTTGTGTAGAGACTTGGAATGTCATACAAAGGGATTCCAGTGCCAGTGGTGGCATTAGACCAGGGGCGGCTGGTGAAGTTTTAGGTTGGTGGGGCAGAATGTTCAACCATTTCCATAATCTTAATAAATTGTTTTTTTTTATTGATTTAATACAGGAATCAGACATTTATTCAGTAATTTATGTCCATTTGTTTTCAAATTTAGCTAAAACATAATTGACATTTTGGATCCCCTTCATTATAGTCGTGTCCCTTTAATCAGAAATAAATCACTTAATAAACTAAAGTTTAACTAGGAGCACAAACATTACTAAGATGGCTTGATTTTCAGCAATATGTGACAGACACATTAAGCATAATAATAATAATATTAACAATACAATATATTAGCTTATGTTTATTGAAAACTGTTTAAATGGAACATTGCAGAAAAAGCATTTGTAAGTAAAAACACAGCAGTTATAGCAGATATAAAAGACAACATATTATCACCACATACAACTTATTTAGACAAATGCAACTAGTTTAAACTTTAGTCACATAACTCTGAGGAAGCCACACTAGAATGTAACCATAATAGTGATGTCAGTTTCAGAGCTTTACAATAAAGCATTTGTGAATTTTCCTGGAACAGTGGAGTTCTTTTGAGAATTTGATAAAATTATTTTTTTGCATGGTTTTGAATTCAATAAGGCATTTTTTTTCTTTTTTAGAATTATGTGCTAGGCCCAGACATCTGAAATTAAATCTTTAAACAGTTAGAGGTGCTAGCAGTGGCGAGGTTGGGCAGGATAATTAAATGAAATAATTGTCTACAGGGCTGAGAATATCACCTTATATTTTTGTATTTGGAATAAGAAATGTATTTCTCCCTCTAGACCAATTGAAAACGCAGAATGTCCTCAAACTAAAAGCCATAAATATTAGTTCTCTTTTGGAAATATTATCTGTATCATAATTTTAGCATTACGATTTAATAGGCTAAACGAAAGTCATATAGTTGTACCCATATCTATTATAAATTAAAACTGGTTTAACATTTCTTCCCAGGTTTGCTATCAACATTATACAGCTTTATATCTAAAGGATAAATATTTATTGCAAATATAAAGTGATTAAAATCTCACTGAATTAACAAGGGTTTCCTTAAGATTCTCCATTTGCTACCCAAGATGTAAATATATCAGCATCAAGCGCAAGAAAAATTAATGTATTTTTTTATTTTTCATAAATTTTTGGAGGATGAACGTGAGTGAAGCAATGATCCCACGTAACACTCCTGAATCTTTCCATTGGCAACACACTGTCCACCCACATGACAAATAGTTGAGAAACATCTTATGTGTCTATGCAAATGGAACATTCCTACCACCTGTGTGCGTTCATCATTAAAGTTTATTTAAAAAGAAGTATACATTTTTACTTTGCTCAACACACCTTGTTAAATTTAACTTCCCTTTAAAGGGACATTCCAGTGCAAAAAACCTAAATTTATGCTTGCCTGATAAATTTTTTTCTTTCAGGATGATGAGAGCCAACATTGCCATGATGTGTGGGGTTGAGTTTCCGCCACTAAGAGGCGGTAGAGAACCCCAAAAAAAAGATATTTTAATCTCTCCCACTTCCCCTCCCTACAGAGAAGAGGAACAGATAGGTAGGAAAGATAAAGCAGGGTCTATAGAGGTACAAATAAATGACTGTTGCCAAACCTGGGGCTTGTGGACTCTCGTCATCCTGAAAGAAAATAATTTATCATCAGGTAAGCATACATTTTGTTTTCTTTCATTTGATGA
The DNA here is from genome assembly GCF_027579735.1 of Bombina bombina. Classification (NCBI taxonomy): domain Eukaryota; kingdom Metazoa; phylum Chordata; class Amphibia; order Anura; family Bombinatoridae; genus Bombina; species Bombina bombina. Next base: position 1,140,314,229 of record NC_069502.1, read on the forward strand.
TGAGAGTCCACATAGTCATGAAGTGTGGGATTTAATACTCAAGCTGTGAGTCCATGTCATGGAAAGGGTGGGATAGAACAAGGCAGTTTCTTTTTGCCAGACGTGAAAGTACTTTCCTGCCAACAAATGCTTCTGCAGAAGAACAATATAAAGCAGTAGAAATCCACGTTGCAGCCTTGCAACACTATTCCAAGATACCTTATCTGGACTACTCACGAGAAAGCAACTGATCTAGTGGAAAGATCTGATACTTCTTGAAAGCAACCTAACCACATTCAATAAGACTGAAAAAGACTTGATTAATAAGTTAGGGTTGCTGCAGTAGCTTCTGCTCCAACGAGATCCAAAAAGAAATACAAACTAGAGTGAGCTCTGACCGAAAACCTTAGAAGCCTGTGGATAAAACCACATCTAGATTATAGAGAAGCTACTCCTTAGATAAAAGGAGCCGGACACAAGGAAGGAAACAATGATTTATTGGAATAAATTATAGAAGTAACAACTTTAGTTAAGAAATCATATGTAGTATGAAGACTCAGTTGAAGATGCATTTAAAAAAATGATTTCTTAAAAACAGAAAAATATATATATTATATATGGTTGAAGGAGAGGACCCTGCAGAGCTAAGAAAATGTATACTCAATGGAAGCAGAAAAGAACTAAACAAGAAAAATAATTTGTACAAATCATTTTCACATATTCTGAGGATGCATTTTCATGTTAATAACATTCTGGCCTGTAACACAGAAAAGATGACAGTGTCAGAAAAAAAAACGTCTGTGCTTTTAAAATGAGATCAAACTCCACTGTCATCAATTCTGAGATTTAAGATGAGTATTATAAAGCAGACTCTGAACAATAGGTGCTGGCACTGAGTGAAAAACCCAGGAAGAGAGTTTGACATGAGAATCAAGTCTGCATGCTAAGATCAGCGTAGTTAAGCAAGATCTATTAGAAGGACTACAGTAGAGGACTACTTGATTCAAGCTATAATTCTTGGAAGGAAAATGCTCACAGAACACAAATTGCTTACAGAAAACATTGATACTGTTTAGCCCAAAATAAAGTCTGAGACACCTCCTATATAGTCAAATGACTGAGATCCAAAGATTAAGATAGGTAACCTCGTCTCCAGAGGAGACCCAACTCCTTGTGCTCCTTGAACTTTCCAGACTGCATGATCATTAAGATCTACAGATCCGTCCTCTGAAAAACCTTTGCAGAGCAACATAAAAGGTGTATACTGGAGAAGGACACACACTCTTAGAGGGGTAGTTATCAAGCCGTCTACTTTACCTGCCTTCGCTGGTCCAATACGCCCGCCTACCATCGCCGCCGTGGACCTGAATACGTTCGCCTAAGTTATCAAAAAAGCTGTCAAAAAGCCGTGCACCAAGTACGGGGCGATGAGCAGCGGACTGTGATAGTTATCACTCATCCGATCTCGCTGCTCTTTGGCTTTTTGACAGCTTTATTGACAAGCTGTCACTAAGCACACTGTTCTACCCCCTATACCGGCGCCCCCGGAGCCCCCCGCAACTAAATAAAGTTATTAACCCCTAAACCGCCGCTCCTAGACCCCGCCGCAACTCTTATAAATGTATTAACCCCTAAACCGCCGCTCCCGGACCCCGCCGCCACCTACATTATACCTAGTAACCCCTATCCTGCCCCCCCTATACCGCCGCCACCTATAATAAAGTTATTAACCCCTATCCTGCCGATCCCGTACCTCGCCGCACCTAGTTTAACCCCTAAACCGCCGCTCCCGGACCCCGCCGCAACCTATATTAAACTTATAAACCCCTAATCTGCCCCCCCCTACACCGTCGCCACCTCTAATAAATTTATTAACCCCTATCCTGCCCCCCCTACACCGTCGCCACCTCTAATAAATTTATTAACCCCTATCCTGCCCCCCCTACACCGCCGCCACTGTAATAAAATTATTAACGTCTAACACTAACCCTAACACCCCCCTAACTTAAATATGAATTAAATACAGCTAAATAAATTTAACTCTTATTAACTAAATGAATCCTATTTAAAACTAAATACTTACCTTTAAAATAAACCCTAATATAGCTACAATATAAATAATAATTATATTGTAGCTATCTTAGGATTTATTTTTATTTTACAGGCAACTTTCAATTTATTTTAACTAGGTACAATAGCTATTAAATAGTTATTAACTATTTAATAGCTACCTAGTTAAAATAAAGAGAAATTTACCTGTAAAATAAAAACTAACCTAAGTTACAATTACACCTAACACTACACTATACTTTAATAAATTATTCCTATTTAAAACTAAATACTTACCTGTAAAATAAACCCTAAGATAGCTACAATGTAATTAATAATTACATTGTAGCTATTGTAGGATTTATATTTATTTTACAGGTAACTTTGTATTTATTTTAGCTAGTTAGAATAGTTATTAAATAGTTATTAACTATTTAATAACTACCTAGCTAAAAGAAATACAAAATTACCTGTAAAATAAATCCTAACCTAAGTTACAATTAAACCTAACACTACACTATCATTATCTTTTGCCTGTAAAATAAAAATACAACCCCCCCCCCCCCAACATTAAAACCCACCACCCACATACCCCTAATCTAACCCAAACCCCCCTTAAATAAACCTAACACTACCCCCCTGAAGATCATCCTACCTTGAGTCGTCTTCTGCCAGCCGACCACCGATGGAACCGAAGAGGAGATCCGGAGCGGCAGAAGTCATCATCCAGGCGGCGCTGAAGAAGTCTTCCATCCGATAGAAGTCATCATCCAGGCGGCGTCTTCAATCTTCATCCATCCGGAGCGGAGCCGAGCCATCTTCAGACGAGCCGACACGGAGCCATCCTCTTCTTCCTGACGACTAACGACGAATGAAGGTTCCTTTAAGGGACGTCATCCAAGATTGCGTCCCTTCAATTCCGATTGGCTGATAGGATTCTATCAGCCAATCGGAATTAAGGTAGGAAAAATCTGATTGGCTGATTGAATCAGCCAATCAGATTGAAGTTCAATCCGATTGGCTGATCCAATCAGCCAATCAGATTGAGCTCACATTCTATTGGCTGTTCCGATCAGCCAATAGAATGCAAGCTCAATCTGATTGGCTGATTGGATCAGCCAATCGGATTGAACTTCAATCTGATTGGCTGATAGCATCAGCCAATCAGATTTTTCCTACCTTAATTCCGATTGGCTGATAGAATCCTATCAGCCAATCGGAATTGAAGGGACGCCATCTTGGATGACGTCCCTTAAAGGAACCTTCATTCGCCGTTAGTCGTCGGGAAGAAGAGGATGGCTCCGCGTCGGCTCGTCTGAAGATGGCTCCGCTCCAGATGGATGAAGATTGAAGACGCCGCCTGGATGATGACTTCTATCGGATGGAAGACTTCTTCAGCACCGCCTGGATGATGACTTCTGCCACTCCGGATCTCCTCTTCGGTTCCATCGGTGGTCGGCTGGCAGAAGACAACTCAAGGTAGGATGATCTTCAGGGGGGTAGTGTTAGGTTTATTTAAGGGGGGTTTGGGTTAGATTAGGGGTATGTGGGTGGTGGGTTTTAATGTTGGGGGGGTTGTATTTTTATTTTACAGGCAAAAGAGCTGAATTCTTTGGGGCATGCCCCGCAAAAGGCCCTTTTAAGGGCTGGTAAGGTAAAAGAGCTGGTAACTTTTTAATTTAGAATAGGGTAGGGCATTTTTTTATTTTGGGGGGCTTAGATTAGGTGTAAGTAGCTTAAAATTGTTGTAATATTTTTAAAATGTTTGTAACATTTTTTTTATTTTTTGTAACTTAGCTTTTTTTATTTTTTGTACTTTAGTTAGTTTATATAATTTAATTTAATTGTAGTTATTTGTAGCTAATTTATTTAATTAATTTAATGATAGTGTAGTGTTAGGTTTAATTGTAACTTAGGTTAGGATTTATTTTACTGGTAATTTTGTATTTCTTTTAGCTAGGTAGTTATTAAATAGTTAATAACTATTTAATAACTATTCTAACTAGCTAAAATAAATACAAAGTTACCTGTAAAATAAATATAAATCCTGCAATAGCTACAATGTAATTATTAATTACATTGTAGCTATCTTAGGGTTTATTTTACAGGTAAGTATTTAGTTTTAAATAGGAATAATTTATTAAAGTATAGTGTAGTGTTAGGTGTAATTGTAACTTAGGTTAGGATTTATTTTACAGGTAAATTTCTCTTTATTTTAACTAGCTAGCTATTAAATAGTTAATAACTATTTAATAGCTATTGTACCTAGTTAAAATAAATTGAAAGTTGCCTGTAAAATAAAAATAAATCCTAAGATAGCTACAATATAATTATTATTTATATTGTAGCTATATTAGGGTTTATTTTAAAGGTAAGTATTTAGTTTTAAATAGGATTCATTTAGTTAATAAGAGTTAAATTTATTTAGATGTATTTAATTAATATTTAAGTTAGGGGGTTGTTAGGGTTAGACTTAGGTTTAGGGGTTAATAATTTTATTACAGTGGCGGCGGTGTAGGGGGGGCAGGATAGGGGTTAATACATTTATTAGAGGTGGCGACAGTGTAGGGGGGGGGCAGATTAGGGGTTAATAAGTTTAATATAGGTTGCGGCGGGGTCCGGGAGTGGAGGTTTAGGGGTTAAACTATTTATTTAGGTGCGGTGAGGTAAGGGATCGGCAGGATAGGGGTTAATAACTTAATTATAGGTGGCGGCGGTATAGGGGGGGCAGGATAGGTGTTACAAGGTATAATGTAGGTGGTGGCGGGGTCCGGGAGCGGCGGTTTAGGGGTTAATACATATATTATAGTTGCGGCAGGGACAGGGAGCGGCGGTTTAGGGGTTAATCAGTTTATTAGAGTGGCGGTGGTCTCCGGAAGCGGCAGTTTTGGGGGGTAATAAGTTTATTATAGTTGCGGCGGGGTCCGGAAGCGGCGGTTTAGGGGGTAATAACTTTATTTAGTTGCGGCGGTGTAGGGGGGGCAGATTAGGGGTACATGTTATGGTGTTAGGTGTAGACAGCTCCCATAGGAATGAATGGGATGTCGGGCAGCAGCGAACATGAACTTTCGCTATGGTCAGACTCCCATTGATTCCCTATGGGATCCTCCGCCTCCAGGGCGGCGGTTTGAAAACCAGGTACGCTGGGCCGGAAAAGTGCAGAGCGTACCTGCTAGTTTTTTGATAACTATCAAAAGTAGTTAGATAGTGCCGCACTTGTGTGCGGAACATCTGGAGTGACGTAAGAATCGATCTGTGTCGGACTGAGTCCGGCGGATCGAAGCTTACGTCACTAAATTCTACTTTTGCCGGTATCTAGGGCTTGATAACTAAGGCGAATCAGCCTCGCCTCAAATACGCTGCGGAATTCCAGCGTATTTGAGGTAGACACGTTGATAACTAGAGGCCTTAGTGGGAACAATTGCTGCTAATTTAAAGGGAAAAATCAGTAGAAGCTTCCTGAAAATTAACATTGGAGCAGGAGACTTTCATGGTGGGAACAACAGTCTGAGTTATATGAATACATTGAGGTAGACAACCAATGCTTAGCTGGTTAACTAAACATATGGTACAGTTTGCAAAGTAAACAGACATATTGTATGGTGTTAAGATCAGGAGATCTGTCCTCAGAAGAGTCAGACAGTAATGTTAGACTCCACACATACATACAATTGCACTTAGCGCAATACAACTGATAATAAATATACAACAGAATAGAATTTACTTCTATAATTAGGTAGCCTTAATTAATATACCTCAGAACCCTAGACAGCAAGAAATATGGGCCAAATATAGTAAAAACAATATATTACTCACTAAATACCCACTATGTACATATTTTACACTCATAGTAGCTCTTGATAATGAGGTACTCAGCCTTAAAAGGATCATATTTTGTTGAAAACCATTGAAATTCTTAATGGTTAATTCAGAGCCGCTCTTTCCTCGCTGCTGTAATCTCTCTGGAGCCAATATAAAAAAGGGTGGGGCTCGCCTCTCTCCCAGTAACGCACTGTATGCCCAAGTACGTAAAACTTGAATGCAGCAACTTTTTAATAAAAATTCCTAAAATGTTTCCCCATGGGTGAGCAAAACACTACCGCCAGTAACTGTTACTAAGCGGTTAGTGCAGTTTTGTGGTCTCTTAAAAGTCCATACCTAAAAAAACATAATTTATGTAAGAACTTACCTGATAAATTCATTTCTTTCATATTGTTATATACATTCCTACCAGGAGGGGCAAAGTTTCCCAAACCTCAAAATGCCTATAAATACACCCCTCACCACACCCACAATATATGGGATAGCCAAGAAGTGGGGTGATAAGAAAGGAGCGAAACCATCAAACAAGGAATTGGAATAATTGTGCTTTATACAAAAAAATCATAACCACCACAAAAAAGGGTGGGCCTCATGGACTCTTGCCAATATGAAAGAAATGAATTTATCAGGTAAGTTCTTACATAAATTATGTTTTCTTTCATGTAATTGGCAAGAGTCCATGAGCTAGTGACGTACGGGATAGCAGATACCCAAGATGTGGAACTTCCACGCAAGAGTCACTAGAGAGGGAGGGATAAAATAAAGACAGCCAATTCCGTTGAAAAAATAATCCACAACCCAAATCAAAAAGTTTTAATCACATAATGAAAAAAACTGAAATTATAAGCAGAAGAATCAAACTGAAACAGCTGCGTGAAGTACTTTTCTACCAAAAACTGCTTCAGAAGAAAAAAAACATCAAAATGGTAGAATTTAGTAAACGTATGCAAAGAAGACCAAGTTGCTGCTTTGCAAATCTGAACCACAGAAGCTTCATTCCTAAAAGCCCAGGAAGTAGAAACTGACCTAGTAGAATGAGCCGTAATCCTTTGAGGCGGGGTTTTACCCGACTCCACATAAGCATGATGAATCAAAGACTTTAACCAAGATGCCAAAGAAATGGCAGAAGCCTTCTGACCTTTCCTAGAACCAGTAAAGATAACAAACAGACTAGAAGTCTTTCTGAAATCTTTAGTAGCTTCAACATAATATTTCAAAGCTCTTACTACATCCAAAGAATGTAAAAATCTCTCCACAGAATTCTTAGGATTAGGACACAAAGAAGGGACAACAATTTCTCTACTAATGTTGTTAGAATTCACAACTTTAGGTAAAAAATTAAATGAAGTCCGCAACACCGCCTTATCCTGATGAAAAATCAGAAAAGGAGATTCACAAGAAAGAGCAGATAACTCAGAAACTCTTCTAGCAGAAGAGATGGCCAAAAGGAACAAAACTTTCCAAGAAAGTAATTTAATATCCAGAAAATGCATAGGTTCAAACGGAGGAGCCTGTAAAGCCCTCAGAACCAAATTAAGACTGCAAGGAGGAGAAATTGACTTAATGACAGGCTTAATACGAACCAAAGCCTGTACAAAACAATGAATATCAGGATGATTAGCAATCTTTCTGTGAAAAAGAACAGAAAGAGCAGAGATTTGTCCTTTCAAGGAATTTGCAGACAAACCTTTTTCCAAACCATCCTGAAGAAACTGTAAAATTCTAGGAATTCTAAAAGAATGCCAAGAGAATTTATGAGAAGAACACTAAGAAATGTAAGACTTCCAAATTCGGTAATAAATCTTTCTAGATACAGATTTACGAGCCTGTAACATAGTATTAATCACTGAGTCAGAGAAACCTCTATGACTAAGTATTAAGCGTTCAATCTCCATACCTTCAAATTTAAGGATTTGAGATCCTGTTGGAAAAATGGGCCTTGAGATAGAAGGTCTGGCCTTAACGGAAGTGTCCAAGGCTGGCAACAGGGACTTCCGAACGAGATCCGCATACCAAAACCTGTGTGGCCATGCTGGAGCCACGAGCAGTACAAACGAACGCTCCATTAGGATTTTGGAAATCACTCTTGGAAGAAGAACTAGAGGCGGAAAGATATAAGCAGGTTGATAATTCCAAGGAAGTGACAACGCATCCACCGCTTCCGCCTGAGGATCCCTGGATCTGGACAGATACCTGGGAAGTTTTTTGTTTAGATGAGAAGCCATCAGATCTATTTCTGGAAGACCCCAGATTTGAACAATCTGAAGAAATACCTCTGGGTGAAGAGACCATTCGCCCGGATGTAACGTCTGGCGACTGAGATAATCCGCTTCCCAATTGTCTATACCTGGAATGTGAACTGCAGAAATTAGACAGGAGCTGGATTCCGCCCATACAAGTATCCGGGATACTTCTTTCATAGCCTGAGGACTTTGAGTCCCACCTTGATGATTGACATACGCCACGGTTGTGACATTGTCTGTCTGAAAACAAATAAACGATTCTCTCTTCAGAAGAGGCCAGAAATGAAGAGCTCTGAAAATCGCACAGAGTTCCAAAATGTTGATCGGTAATCTCTCCTCCTGAGATTCCCAAACCCCCTGCGCTGTCAGAGATCCCCATACAGCTCCCCAACCTGAAAGACTCGCATCTGTTGAGATCACAGTGCAGGTTGGACGAACAAAAGAGGCCCCTTGAATTAAACGATGGTGATCTAAACACCAATTCAGAGAAGATCGAACATTGGGATTTAAGGATATTAATTGTGATATATTTGTATAATCCCTGCACCATTGGTTCAGCATACAAAGCTGGAGAGGTCTCATGTGAAAACGAGCAAAAGGGATTGCGTCCGATGCTGCAGTCATGAGACCTAGAATATCCATGCACAAAGCTCCCGAAGGGAATGATTGAGACTGAAGGTTTCGACAAGCTGAAACCAATTTCAGACGTCTCTTTTCTGTTAGAGACAAAGTCATGGACACTGAATCTATTTGGAAACCCAAAAAGGTTACCCTTGTCTGAGAAATCAAGGAACTCTTTGGTAAATTGATCCTCCAACCATGTCTTTGAAGAAACAACACAAGTTGATTCGTATGAGATTCTGCAGAATGTAAAGACTGAGCAAGTACCAAGATATCGTCCAAATAAGGAAATACCGCAATACCCTGTTCTCTGATTACAGAGAGAAGGGCACCGAGAACCTTTGAAAAGATCCTCGGAGCTGTTGCTAGGCCAAATGGAAGAGCAACAAACTGGTAATGCTTGTCTAGAAAAGAGAATCTCAGGAACTGAAAGTGATCTGGATGAATTGGAATATGAAGATATGCATCCTGTAAGTCTATTGTAGACATATAATGCCCTTGCTGAACAAAAGGCAGAATAGTCCTTATAGTCACCATTTTGAATGTTGGTATCCTTACATAACGATTCAATATTTTTAGATCCAGAACTGGTCTGAAGGAATTCTCCTTCTTTGGTACAATGAACATATTTGAGTAAAACCCCAGACCCCGTTCCAGAACTGGAACTGGCACAATTACCCCAGCCGACTCTAGGTCTGAAACACATTTCAGAAACGCCTGAGCCTTTACTGGGTTTACTGGAATGCGTGAGAGAAAAAATCTTCTCACAGGCGGTCTTACCTTGAAACCTATTCTGTACCCTTGTGAAACAATGTTCTGAATCCAAAGACTTTGAATCGAATTGATCCAAACATCTTTGAAAAATCGTAACCTGCCCCCTACCAGCTGTGCTGGAATGAGGGCCGCACCTTCATGCGGATTTAGGAGCTGGTTTTGATTTTCTAAAAGGCTTGGATTTATTCCAGACTGGAGAAGGTTTCCAAACGGAAACTGTTCCTTTAGGGGAAGGGTCAGGCTTCTGTTCCTTATTCTGACGAAAGGAATGAAAACGATTAGCAGCCCTATATTTACCTTTAGATTTTTTGTCCTGAGGCAAAAAGGCTCCCTTCCCCCCAGTAACAGTTGAAATTATTGAATCCAACTGAGAACCAAATAATTTATTACCTTGGAAAGAAAGAGAAAGCCACGTTGACTTAGAAGTCATATCTGCATTCCAAGACTTAAGCCATAAAGCTCTTCTAGCTAAAATAGTTAAAGACATATACCTGACATCAATTCTAATGATATAAAAAATGGCATCACAAACAAAGTTATTAGCATGTTGAAGACGTTTAACAATGCTATAAGCATTATGGTCTGACACTTGTTGCGCTAAAGCCTCCAACCAGAAGGTGGAAGCTGCAGCAACATCAGACAAAGAAAACATAATTTATGCTTACCTGATAAATTTATTTCTCTTGTAGTGTATCCAGTCCACGGATCATCCATTACTTATGGAATATATTCTCCTTCCCAACAGGAAGCTGCAAGAGTCCACCCACAGCAAAGCTGCTATATAGCTCCTCCCCTAACTGCCATATTCAGTCATTCGACCGAAAACATGCAGAGAAAGGAAAAACCATAGGGTGCAGTGGTGACTGTAGTTCAAATGAAAAAATTACCTGCCTTAAAGTGACAGGGCGGGCCGTGGACTGGATACACTACAAGAGAAATAAATTTATCAGGTAAGCATAAATTATGTTTTCTCTTGTTAAGTGTATCCAGTCCACGGATCATCCATTACTTATGGAATACCAATACCAAAGCTAAAGTACACGGATGATGGGAGGGACAAGGCAGGTACTTAAACGGAAGTTACCACTGCCTGTAAAAAACCCTTTCTCCCAAAAATAGCCTCCGAAGAAGCAAGGTATCAAATTTGTTAAATTTGAAAAGTATGAAGCGCAGACCAAGACTCCGTCTTGTAAATCTGTTCAACAGAAGCCACATTTAAAAAAGGCCCAAGTGAAAACCACAGCTCTAGTAGAATGAGCTGTAATCCCTTCAGGAGGCTGCTGTCCAGCAGTCTCATAAGCTAAATGAATTATGCTTTTTAACCAAAAAGACAGAGAGGCTGCTGAGGTCTTTTGACCTCTCCTCTGTCCAGAATAGACAACAAACAAGGTGAACGTTTGATGAAAACTGTAGTAGCTTGTAAGTAAAACTTTAAAGCACAAACCACGTCCAATATTGTGTAATAGACGTTCCTTCTTTGAGGAAGGATTAGGATACAAGCATGGAACAACTATCTCTTGAGTGATGTACTTGTTAGATACCACCTTAGGAAAAAACCCAGGTTGGTACGCAGGACTACCTTATCCGTACGAAGGACCAGATAAGGAGAATCACATTGTAACACAGATAACTTGGAGACTCTACGAGTCGAGGAATTAGCTACCCAAAAGGAACTTTCCAAGATAAAGATTGATATCTATGGAACAAAAAAGGTTCAAACGGAACTTCTTGAAGAACCTTAAGAATCAGGTTTAAGCTCCATGGCGGAGCAACAGTTTTAAACACAGGCTTGGATCCAACCAAAGCCTGACCAAATGCCTGAACGTCTAGAATACCTGCCAGACGCTTGTGCAAAAAAATAGACAGAGTAAAAATCTGTCCCCTTTTAAGGAATTAGCTGACAACCCTTTTCTCAAAAACATCTTGGAGAAAAGATAATATCCTGGGAATCCAGACTTTACTCCATGAGTAACCCTTGGATTCATAACAATCAGATATTTACACCATATCTATGTTCAATTTTCCTAGAGACAGGCTTTCATGTCTGTATTAAGGTATCAATGACTGACTCGGAGAAGCCATGCTTTGATAACATCAAGCGTTCAGTCTCCAGGCAGTCCATCTCAGATTGATTCTATTTAGATGGTTGAAAGGACCCTGAGGTAGAGGGACCTGTCTCTGAAGCAGAGACCGTGATGGAAAGGATGACATGTCCACCAGATCTGCATACCAGGTCCTGCGTGGCTACGCAGGCGCTGTCAAAAACACCAAAGCCCTCTCCTGCTTGGTCTTGACCTCCGGAGGAAATCCCACTCCCCCGGAAGAAAAGTCTGACGACTTAGAAAATCCACCCCCCAGTTCTCAACACCTGGGATATGGATAGCTGATAGACAAGAGTGAGTCTCTGTCCAGTGAATTATTGTAAGACTTCTAACATCGCTAGGGAACTTCTGTTCCCCCTTGATGGCTGATGTAAGCCACAGTCGTGTATATTGTCCGACTGAGTATGATGTACCTCAGAGTTGCTAACTGAGGCCAAGTCTGAAGAGCATGGAATATCACTCCCAGTTCCAGAATATTTATTAGAAGGAGGGTCTCCTCCTAAGTCCACTATCCCTGAGCCTTCAGGGAGTTCCAGACTGCATCCCAACCTAAAAGGCTGGCATCTATTGTAACAATTGTCCCATCTGACCTGCGGAAGGTCATACCCTTGGACAGATGGACCCGACATAGTCACCAGAGAAGAGAATCTCTGGTCTCTTGGTCCAGGTTTAACAGGGGGACAAATCTGTGTAATCCCCGTTCCTCTGACTGAGCATGCATAGTTGCAGCGGTCTGAAATGTAGACGTGCAAACGGTACTATGTCCCTTGCCGCTACCATTAAGCCGATTTCATTCATGTACTGAGCCACCGAAGGGCGCGGATGGGATGAAAAAAACACGGCAGAAATTTAGAAACTTTGACAACCTGGACTCCGTCAGGTAAATTTTCATTTCTACAGAATCTATCAGAGTCCCTAGGAGGGAAACCCTTGAGATTGGGGATAGAGAACTCTTTCCTTGTTCACTTTCCACCCATGTGATCTCAGAAATGCCAGTACTACGTCCGTATGAGACTGGGCAATTTGGATGTTTGATGCCTGTATCAGGATGTCGTCTAAATAAGGGGCCACTTCTATGCCCCGCGGTCTAAGGACCGCCAAAGCGACCCCAGAACCTCCATAAAGATTCTTGGGGCTGTAGATATCCCAAAGGAAAGAGCTACAAACTGGTAATGCCTGTCTAGAAAGGCAAACCTGAAAAAACGATGGTGATCTTTATGCATCACAATGTGAGGATAAGCATCCTTCAAATCCATTGTAGTCCTCTATTGACTCTCCTGGATCATAGTTAAGATGGTACGAATAGTTTCCATCTTAAATGACGGAATTCTGAGGAATTTGTTTAAGATCTTTAGATCCAAAATAGGTCTGAAGGTTCCCTCTCCTTGGGAACCACAAACAGATTTGAGTAAAAACTCTGTCCCTGTTCCTCTCTTGGAACTGGATGGATCTCGTACACAATGTAAGAATGCCTCCTTCTTTATCTGGTTTGCAGATAATTGTGAAAGGCGAAATCTCCCCTTTTTTTGGGGGGGAATCTTTGAAATCCAGAAGATATCTCTGGGATATAAATTCCAATGCCTAGGGATCCTGGGCATCTCTTGCCCACGCCTGGGCAAAGAATGAAAGTCTGCCCCCTATAGGATCCGTTACCAGATAGGGGTCCGTTCCTTCATGCTGCCTTAGAGGCAGCAGCAGGCTCCTTGGCCTGCTTATCTTTGTTCCAGGTCCGATTGTCTCCAGACCGCCTTGGACTGAGCAAAAATTCCCTCTTGTTTTGCCTTAGAGGAAGAGGATGCCACACCTGCCCTGAAGTTTTTAAAAGGTACGAAAATTAGACTTTTTTTTTTTTTTTTTTTTTTTTTTTTTTTGCCCTTGATTTAGACCTATCCTGAGGAAGGGCATGACCTTTTCCTCCAGTGATATAAGCAATAATCTCCTTCAAACCAGGCCCGAATAGGGTCTGCCCCTTGAAGGGAAGTTAAGTAGCTTATTTATTAAAGTCACGACAGCTGACCATGATATAAGCCATAGCGCTCTGCGCGCCAGTATAGTAAAAAACAGAATTCTTAGCCGTTAGTCTAGTCAAATGAACAAGGCATCAGAAAACAAAGGAATTGGCTAGCATAAGCTTGTCAAATATATTCATCCAATGGAGTCGCTTAACTGTAAAGCCTCATCAAGAGACTCAACCCAGAACGCCGCAGCAGCAGTGACAGAAGCAATGTATGCAAGGGGCTGCAGGATAAAACCCTGTTGAATAAACATTTTTTATCCATTGGATCTAAAAAGCACAACTGTCCTCGTCAGAGGTAGTGGTACGCTTAGCTAGAGTAGAAACTCTTCTCTCCACCTTAGGAACTGTCTGCCAGAAGTCCCGTGTGGTGGTAACTATTAGAAAACATTCTTCTAAAAAATAGGAGGGGAAGAGAACGGCACACCTGGTCTATCCCATTCCTTATTAAAAAACTTTTTAGTAAACCTCTTTAGGTATTGGAAAAACATCAGTACACACCGGCACTGCATATTATTTATCCAGTCTACACAATTTCTCTGGCCCTGCGATTGTACACATTCATTCAGAGCAGCCAAAGCCTCCCTGAGCAACAAGTGGAGGTTCTCAAGCATAAATTTTAAATGTAGAAATATCAGAATCAGGTTAAATCATCTTCCCTGAGTCAAAAAAAAAAATCACCCACAGACTAAGCATATTGTGAGGTAGTATCATACATGGTTCTTAAAGCGTCTGTATGCTCTGTATCTACCCCCAGAGCTAACTGCTTTCCTTTAATTTCAGGTAGTCTGACTAATACTGCTGCCAGAATATTATTCACCACCTTTGCCATGTCTTGTAAAATAAACGCTATGGGCGCCCTTGATGTACTTGGCGCCATTTGAGCGTGAGTCCCTGAAGCGGGAGTTGAAGGGTCTGACACGTGGGGAGAGTTAGTCGGCATAACTTTCCCCTCGACAGAATCCCCTGGTAAAGAAACGCTATGGGTGCCCTTGATGTACTTGGCGCCATTTGAGCGTGAGTCCCTAAAGCGGGAGTCAAAAAGGTCTGACACGTGGGGAGAGTTAGTCGGCATAACTACCCCCACGACAGAATCCTCTGGTGATAATGTTTTTAAAGACAAAAAATGATCTTTATTGTTTAACATGAAATCAGTACATCTGGTACACATTCTAAGATGGGGTTCCACCATGGCTTTAAAACATAATGAACACAGAGCTTCCTCTATGTCAGACATGTTAGAACAGACTAATAATGAGACTAGTAAGCTTGGAAAACACTTTAAATCAAGTTAACAAGCAAATATATAAAACGTTACTGTGCCTTTAAGAGAAACAAATTTTGCCAAAATTTGAAATAACAGTGAAAAAAGGCAGTTAAACTAACAAAATTTTTACAGTGTATGTAACAAGTTAGCAGAGCATTGCACCCACTTGCAAATGGATGATTAACCCCTTAATACAAAAAACAGATTAACAAAACGAAAAATATGTTTTAAACAGTCATAACAGCTCCTACTTTTGAAGCCCTTTTGAGCCCTTCAGAGATGTCCTATAGCATGCAGGGGACTGCTGAGGGAAGCTGAATGTCACTGTTTGTAATTTTAACTGCACCAACTGTAACTTTTATACTATAACAGTGGAAAGCCTCAGGAAACTGTTTCTATGCAAAATTTAAGCCAGCCATGTGGAAAAAACTTAGGCCCCAATAAGTTTTATCACCAAACATATGTTAAAAAACGATTAAACATGCCAGCAAACGTTTTAAAACACATTTTTACAAGAGTATGTATCTCTATTAATAAGCCTGATACCAGTCGCTATCGCTGCATTTAAGGCTTTACTTACATTACTTCGGTATCAGCAGTATTTTCTTAGTCAATTCCATTCCTAGAAAAATATTTTACTGCACATACCTTATCTGCAGGAAAACCTGCACGCCATTCCCCCTCTGAAGTACCTCACTCCTCAGAATGTGTGAGAACAGCAAATGGATCTTAGTTACGTCTGCTAAGATCATAGAAAAACGCAGGCAGATTCTTCTTCCAAATACTGCCTGAGATAAACAGCACACTCCGGTGCCATTTAAAAATAACAAACTTTTGATTGAAGAATAAACTAAGTAGAAAGCACCACAGACTCTCACAACCTCCTATCTATGTTGAGGCTTGCAAGAGAATGACTGAATATGGCAGTTAGGGGAGGAGCTATATAGCAGCTTTGCTGTGGGTGGACTCTTGCAGCTTCCTGTTGGGAAGGAGAATATATTCCATAAGTAATGGATGATCCGTGGACTGGATACACTTAACAAGAGAAATAGCAGGTCTAAGAAGATTACCTGAACATAAATAAGCCTTCCTTAGAAAGGATTCAAGCTTCCTATCTAAAGGATCCTTAAAAGAAGTACTATCTGCCGTAGGAATAGTAGTACGTTTAGCAAGAGCAGAGATAGCCCCATCAACTTTGGGGATTTTTTCCCAAAACTCTAATCTATCAGATGGCAAAGGGTACAATTTCTTAAACCTTGGAGAAGGAGTAAATGAAGTACCCAGACTATTCCATTCCCTAGAAATTACTTCTGAAATAGCATCAGGAACTGGAAAAACTTCTGGAATAACTACATGAAGTTTAAAAACTGAATTTAAACGCTAGTTTTAATATCAAGAGGACTAGACTCCTCCATATCTAATGCAATCAACACTTCTTTAAGTAAAGAACAAATAAACTCCATCTTAAACAAATATGAAGATTTATCAGTGTCAATATCTGAGGCAGAATCTTCTGAACCAGATAGATCCTCATCAGAAATAGATAAGTCAGAATGATGGCGGTCATTTAAAAATTCATATGAAATATGAGAAGTTTTAAAAGACCTTTTACGTTTACTAGAAGGTGGAATAACAGACAGAGCCTTCCGAATAGAATTATAAACAAATTCTCTTACATTAACAGGAACATCCTGAACATTAGATGTTGAAGGAACAACAACAGGTAATGGATTATTACTAATGGAAATATCTGCGTTAGATAGTTTATCATGACAACTAACACAAACTACAGCCGAAGGAACAGTTACCAAAAGTTTACAACAAATGCACTTAGCTTTGGTAGAACCAACATCATGCAGCGTCTTTCCAGAAGTAGATTCTGATCCAGGATCAGGTAGTGACATCTTGCAATATGTAATAGAAAAAACAACATATAAAGCAAAATTATCAAATTCCTTAAATGACAGTTTCAGGAATAGGAAAAAATGCAAAACAAAACAAGCCTCTAGAAACCAGAAGCAACTAAAAAGTGAGACTGAAATAATGCGAAAAAAACTGGCGCCAAGTATGAGGCCCAAATTTTTGGCGCCAAGTACAACGCCCAAATTTATTGGCGCCAAGAATGACGCCAATATTTTTTGGCGCCAAAAACGTCCGCAACACACATACGTAAAAAATGACGCAACCACGTGAAAACTTTTGTGCCAAAAAAGTCTTGTGCCAAAAATTACGCAATAAATTGAAGGATTTTCTGCACCCGCGAGCCTAACAGCCCGCAATTTAGAAAAAAAGTCAATTGAAAATTTTAAGGTAAGAAAAATATAAAATCATATGCATTTTCCCAAAAAATGAAACTGACAGTCTGAAAGAAGGAATACTGATTATCCTGAATCATGGCAAATATAAGTTTAAAACATATATTTAGAACTTTACATATAAAGTGCCCAACCATAGCTTAGAGTGTCATGAATAAAATAAGACTTACTTACCCTAAGACACTCATCTACATATAGTAGATAGCCAAACCAGTACTGAAACGAGAATCAGTAGAGGTAATGGTATATAAGAGTATATCGTCGATCTGAAAAGGGAGGTAGGAGAAGAAATCTCTAAGACCGATAATAGAGAACCTATGAAATAGATCCCCTAGAGGAAGACCATGGTATTCAAATAGGCAATACTCTTCTTCACATCCCTCTGACATTCACTGCACTCTGAGAGGAAAACCGGGCTTCAGCCTGCTGCGAAGCACATATCAACGTAGAAATCTAGCACAAACTTACTTCACCACCTCCATGGGAGGCAAAGTTTGTAAAACTGAATTGTGGGTGTGGTGAGGGGTGTATTTATAGGCATTTTGAGGTTTGGGAAACTTTGCCCCTCCAGGTAGGAATGTATATCCCATACGTCACTAGCTCATGGACTCTTGCCAATTACATGAAAGAAATGTAATCTTGAATTTTTACCCCAAACGAGCTACTAAGGTGGTAAAAGGGCTATGGAGAATCCAATAGACTAATGTGTATAAAGTGCAGTCTGCAGGTAGGTAGGCTGTGTCCCCAAGGCTATGCTATACTATATACAAGTATCTACAAATAGCCTGCAGGCTATGTGAGTGCTGGTAATCACTTACCTAAAAGAAGCACCACTCCACTGATCTTACCAGGCAAGTAAATGCAGCTGTATTCAAAAAAGTGCCCTTCCAGTGCTGTACAGGAAAAAGCAGAGGACCTGACAGAAAAGTACCTTAAGCCCTAGAGAAGGAGGCTAAGGGACATGAACCCGCAACATCTAAACGTAGTTATGGCTGAAATCCCTACAGAGAGACACACTGTGCGTATAACCTGGTGCTCCTATGCCCCAGCTTCTGTTTTGTAGTAAGAGTTTTCCTCACAACAGCTCTAAATGATTCTGTCCAAGGCGCTACGGGTCTCACATAGGTCTGAGCTCCCAAATAAAACGTACTGGAGGACCTCTATCTTCATCCTTACTCCTGGGAGGCAGAAAACAAAACTGAGTAGGGAGGTGAAATGGGAGACATTAAAAGTTCATCTTGTTGGGGTTCTCTACCTCCTCCTAGTGTTGGGAAATCCATTCCGCAAGTCATGGCGATATTGACTCATCATCAAATGAAAGGAATCAAAATTTTCTAATTCATTATAATATGTCATTTTTGTTCCTATTAGGAGCAGCATATGCAAGTAGCCACCAATCACTGGCTGTGCCTTGTGCAGCAGTTTGTGAGTTGGACTTTGCAGGAGTTAAGCACATGGCTAACAAGACACTAGTGCAAACATTGTATGCTGTACACAAATTCATTTTATTTTTGCATTAGGGTCTAAAGATTTGCAAATGCTTCATATGCAGATTAACTTAGCCCAACACCAATGGGATTTAAAGGGAAAGTGAAGTAAAAACAAAACTTTCATCATTCAGAGTGTACAGTGTTAAACAACTTTCCAGTTTACTTTTAGTGGCAAATGTGCTTTGTTTATGTAGGGTCAGTAGCATCAATGTGGTACTGAGAGCTAGCTGGCTCACCCGATGTGCTCAGCTAGATCTTAGTAGTACAATGGTAATCCTGAGCCTACCTACCTTTACTCTTCAACAAAGAATTAGAAAGTTGCACAATTGTATCTCATACATAATATCTAGATTATCCATATAATTTTTCCCCCAACACAAAAGACCTTCCAGTATAATTTGTCCTTGGGACACCCACCATTGCTTTGATCCAAGTACACAGCGTTGGTGGAAGTCGTGCAAGCAGCTCCATCCCCTCCTTTGTCTGAGTGTGGAGTAAAGCGTACGCCAGCCTCTGCCCAGCAAGCACCAGTAGCTGTGATGCCAGTACATCTTTATCAAGGACTTGTAGTATAGCCTAAGAGAAACACAATGCGTCAGTATGCAGTGCCGGATTTCTCATTGCTCTAGTTTCAACACAGACAGCTTAAAGGGGCATTAAACACATTTTTCTTTCATGATTCAGATTCATCATTTTAAACAACTTTTCAATTTACTTCTATTATCTAATTTGATTTGTTCTCTTGCTATCCTTTGTTGAACTTGAAAAACATAACTCGGTAGGATCATTGGCTACCAATGTGTTCAGCTAGCTCCCATTAGTTCATTGCTGCCCCTTCAATATGCGATACCAAGAGAATGAAGCAAAATTGTTATTGGAAGTAAATTGCAATGTATACTCTATCTGAATCATAAAATAAAAATTTTGGGTTTAATGTCCCTTTAATAAAACATGCTCATGATTCAGATAGAGCATGCGATTTTAAACAACTTTCCAATTTATTTCTATTTGCTTTGTTATCCTTTGTTGAAAAATAAACATAGGTAAGCTGATAGGAGCTTAAGAGCTTGCATGTGTATTTATTTTATTTATTGTAACTATGTATAACATTGCTATAAACGTTTCTGCAACCACTACTGCCAGATGGCTAAAGACACAAGCACGCTCCTGAGGTCACCTAATATTACTTTGTAACAAAGGATACCAAGAGAATTAAGCAAATTTGATACAGAAGTAAATTGGAAACTTGTATAAAAATGTCACGCTCTATCCAATTCATTTAAATGTAAAATCAAAATTTACTGTAGAAATTCTTTTTATTGCATGTTGCACAAGAAATTAAATGAATTCACTAATCAAATGTAAAACAATTTCTTCACAGACAACTTAGCTATGTGGTTACCTCTTCTGCAAAGTGGTCCAATCCATAGCTGTACAATTCACAAACATAATGTCGCCTTATTGTATCATCATTCACTTGAAGTTGCTGAGCCAGTTCTACAGCCGTTGTGGGCCAATCGACATATTTCTCTGGTGTCTGCGGTGGGACCTCTACTGATTCTGTAGAATGCTGAGACTGGGACAGCGTCTGAACCGCTGCACTAACAACCTTCAGTAGGAACTGCGAAAGATTAAAACTGGTCACTATAAGAAAATGATTCCAACAGAAATTAGATTTTCAGTGTCCCTTCATTTGTGCAGCTATTAACCCAGTGATGGCGAACATTGTCACGCCAGATATTTCAGAACTACATTTCCCAAGATGCTTAGGCACTCTAAAGTCCAGTTGAGCATCATGGGAAATGTAGTTCTGAAACATCTGGAGTGCCAAGGATTGCCATCACTGTGTCAACCTATTCAATATTTGGTCAAACTAATTTTAAGGACAGTTTACAGTATGGGTTCTGTCAGATGATCACTGTTAACTTTGGTCAGGAAATGTGACTCCCCCTCCTTTTAAAAAAAGGGTCACTTTCCCCATTATAGTGTACATTTTGTGCTTGGGTCACATGAATAGCACAGATGACTATAAAAGGCACCTAGAACACAAATGATTGCTATTTCTATGGCAATCACCTGTTATTTAAAGGAATATGAAACCCATAATTTTATTATGGACCATTCCCTATTATGGACCATTCCCTCTTTCATGTGAGCGGTATTGAGTATATGTGTGTTATATGCTGTATTTAGGTGATAGGGGCCACTGCCCCCTTACAGTAAATACATTAAGTAGGTGACTGCCATTCTTATACCAATGATCTAATAATATCAGGTGCCATTTTTATGCCAATCATCTACTAATATCAGGTGTCACTTTAATGCTAATCACCTATTAATATCAGGGGTATGAGACCCCACAAAGGAAAGAGGGGGTTCCCCTCTTTTAAATTGGGATCTCATACCCCTTTGTTTTTTTATGAGGGGGGCTCCAGAAGTGACACCTCCCCCTCCTTAAACACATTAAAGGTATAAACCTGGGGCAGGTTATTACCATTACCATGGTGATCATATTAAAAATTAGAGGTGCAGTCCCTCTTTCACATGAGGGTTCTCATACTTCTATAATTAAATAAGAAGGGTGGATAGGGGCTCTGTAAAAATGAAATAAAAATGTAGCATTTTTTTTATAAAAAAATACTGCACTAGGCAGTTTAAAGGGGTTAAAGACTGGCGGTTGTGGGGTTTTAGAAAAAAAACGTCACTGAGAAAAGTGCCTTTACATTGCGGTCTATGGGAAATGTGTGTTCCCAGTAAAAATATATATGCTTATATACACATATATTTATGTGTTAATATGTGTATATACACATTAACACATACAAATATATGTATTTAATTCATATACATTTAAAATTGCTGCCCATCGCAGTGCTACTTACGCCCTTCACTGCGCTTATGTTCTGTGCCGTGTCTGTCGGCATGAGAACGAAGCTCCCATTAGAGCCTATGGAAGCACGCTCTTGTGAGCGCAATGCTTCCGTGCAATGCGAAAGCGAGGTCACGTTCGCATTGCACCTATATCGTAACACCAGTGCACTTTAGCATGAGCTGGTATTACTCAGCTGAGTGCAAATATCGCTTTAGCGTATGTGATATTTTGCACTCAACTCGTAATCTGGCCTTAATTAATTACACAACCAATTTGAACACTGGAAAACGGCTCCATGAGACCATCTTACTATCTGTTCTTTTCAGTATTAACCTCTGCTTTTACAATATTCATGAATCTTAAATTAACCATTGATGACAAAAAAAACAACTTACTTGTTGTCTAAAGCTCACTATACTTGGGTCCATAATTCCACTTGGCAGAAGCTGGATTGATGTCAGGTCTTTGAAGAATGCATTTTTTCCCTGCATTAATAAGTGTACAGAAAATTAGAAACACCTAATATTTGACCCTTTTGTGAATTAGTTTTAACAGACAATCAATTCTGAAAATGGGAATAGTAAGTAAAAGTACTTGTTTCAGATGCAATGGGTCTTGATAACTACAAATAATGAGTGGTTGATTCAGTCTCTATTAAAACGGTTAATTCCGTCTCTCCTAAAATGGCCTCTTATTACCTGGTCTCAAACTGAACATGATTGATTATTAATCCATAAACTTTGTATTGAGACCCAAACCAAAAAGAAGCTCTCATGACTCATCTGCCAGTGCTCCAGAAAGCTGTACAACAGTCAAAAATTTAACCTGAAAAAAACCTGCTTATTAAGAAATATTGGTATTTATGAAAGTCAATTACATCTAACTTTGCCCGTTATAGAACACTCATAAGTTAGCTGAAGATAAATAAAATTACAGCAATATTTTGTGGATTAAACCACCAACAGATCAAGAATAAAGTATGATAAAGCAGAAATTCAAGTCAATGTTCGTGTTCTGAATGAATCTTCTTTGTGTCCTCATACACTATTTACTATTACAGCTGAGGGAATTGCCCTTTTTAGCCAATGATCACTGGATAATGGTATCAGTTGTGCATTGTAGTATACAGAGATTTTACACAACCTCTTTCTTGAGTTGACATAAATAATTGCTGTTTTTCTTATGAATGACAGAAAATGTTTGCCTTTCATGTCCCTTTTAATTGGAGGTTTTATATGTTGACTACAGATTATTCCATAGCAACACGTTATGGCAATGTGGCAAACACTCACCTTGCTGTCAAAGAGAGCAAGTGGCTTTACAGATTTGAGAGAAAACCTCATGATGGCATACAAGATGGTGGAGAGAACAAAGTGGTGCTCCACCAAGGGATAGTGTATGTTCTTCTGCTCCAGAGCAAGCTCCACTATAGACGTGGGCCCTTCCACTGACATCCAAGCATCTTCAACATCCAGCAATGGAGCCTGCATCTCCTCCCTGTTGACGTCAGCCTAAAATGACACACAGGTGCAGGGTCCAACTTTGAGTTAAACATCAAGACTTTTTCCATTATTGAACCCATACATAACTCCTACAAAATCTTGGTGAAATACTAAAAATGTAAGCACCTATTAAGATAAATGAAATTCCCTGGATATGAATACCATGTTTTTTTTCTAAGTTTAGCAAAAATATGTCAGAAGAAAATAATAAAACTGTGAATTATAAAAACCTGGTAGAATAATAGGTTTGAACGACTCACCTCCATCATTGTCTGTATCAGATCTGAACAGCTTCCAAGGAATGAGGTCATTGCTGTATCACTCATTCCCACATCCTATTGGTGGAGGCACAAAACAGAATTGCATGATTCTACGGGGTAACATGAATGCTGCCTATATCTGTATGTATCTATCTTATCTATCCTATATAATCTATTCATCTATCTATCCCTCTATCTTATCTATCCTAAATAATCTATTCATCTATCTATCCCTCCATCTTATCTATCCTATATAATCTATCCCTCTATCTTATCTATCATATGTATTGATATACGCATGCACATACACAATCATCAATACATTTAGAATTAAAACCTATAAAGTTTTATATTTTTTGCAAAGCAATAATAAAGAAGAGATTCCTATAAAAATGCAACACCATCTTAAAGGGACATGAAACCCAAAAAATTTATTTCATGATTTAGGTAGAACATACAATTTTGAACAACTTTCAAGTTTACTTCTTCAATCAAATGAGCTTTATTCTTTTGGTATCATTTGTTGAAGAAGCCGCAATGCACTTCTGGTTTCTAAATGAACACATGGGTGAGCCAATGACAATCGATATAAATATGCAGCCACCAATAAGCAGCTAGAACCTAGGGTCTTTGCTGCTCCTTAGCTTACCTAGATAAACCTTTCAGCAAAGGATAACAAGTGAAGCAAGCAAATTAAATAATAGCAGTAAATTGGAAAGTTGTTTAAAATTGTATTCTCTGTCTAAACCATTAAATACTTTTTTGGGTTTCATGTCCCTTTAAGCACTTATTTAAAAGTGAGAAGCAGCACTAACAGAATGTTTCTGAGTAAAGTAGGGCTGCAACTAACGATTATTTTCATAATCGATTAATCGGCCGGTTATTTTTTCAATTAATAGACTAATCGGATATTTAAAAAAAAATCCACATACTGAGTGTTACAAATATAAACTTCAGACTAAAACTTAACATTAACACAACTGTTTGTCTAATGTCACCATGACCACATGCTCCTGGCTCAGCGGGCTCTCCTTTTGCAAGCTATTTTGCCTGCAGTAGAGAAGAGGCGTTTAGATGGTGTTGAGGTGCCTGAGATGCATAAGTAAAGTTTTGCCAATTTCACCAAGGTGGGCTATTTATCTTTGTTAGCTCTCCACCAATACAAAGTGTTTTCCTCCTTGGCAAGGGGCCTCTTGACAAAGTAAGCCTGGACATCATTCTAACATAAAAATATCTTGAATATCTATATGCAATGGTAAATAACCAGCTATAAGGTTAAAGGAAAAAATATCTAGTTTGCACTTAAAATAACAGATGATTTAATATAAACAAATGTATTTTAGGCTAAAGGCATAACCACAAAACACAATACTATGTGCAGGAGCTCATTGGAGTCAAGCAGCTGGTGCTGTGCACAGACCAACTAATTTGCAAACCAACATAATCGATTATAAAATTCTTTGACAACCATTTTAATAATCGATTATATTGATTAGTTGTTGCAGCTCTAGAATAAAGCAAAACATATCACACTGTACCTACCCTTCTGCACAGCCTGTCCTTTGGAGCTTTTCCAACCTTTAAAACAGGAATGATAAAAAAACCCCATTATTTTGCAGTTTATCTGAACACAAATCAAGATTTATTTAACAGCAAGTCAATGTCTTTACACTCAGTATAATATTCAGGTACTAGTCGGCATATAGTGTCATATAGTTCATTTGTGAGATAGGCAGAGCTCTTCAGAGGAGCTTCAATAAACATTTTAATATTAATCCCCATACCTATATGTTGTCTTTTTCCCTTCTACCTCAGTAATGTCCTTGGTTGGCTATTAATTAACTATTGAGAGGAGAAATAGTATTGATCCGAATGATGAAAACAGACCAGGCAAACATAATGTATGACAGGTCATGCCTATATTTGCTGTGAGAAAGGAATCAATCATAAAGGGACATGAAACCCCAAATTTTTATTTCATGATTCAGATAGAGAATACAATTTTAAACAACTTTCCAATTTAAGTCTATTATTTAGTTTGCTTCCTTCTCTTATTATACTTTGCTGAAAGGTTTATCTAGGCAAGCTCAAAAGCAGCAAAGAACCCAGGTTCTAGTTGCTGATTGGTGGCTGCATATATATACCGATTGTCATTGGCTCATCCTTGTGTTCAGTTAGAAACCAGTAGCGCATTGCTACTCCTTCAACAAATGATACCAAGAGAATTAAACAAATTAGATAATAGGAGTACATTAGAAAGTTGTTTAAAATTGTATTCTCTATCTGAATCATGAAAGAAAAATTATGGGTTTCATGACACTTTAAGTACTGAACCTACTCATAAGAAAGCAAGTGTGGGTAAAATAAATGTCTATTTCTCAGGAGCAGGTGCCTACCAAATAAAGCCTGCAATAAAGCTAACACAATGATAATAAATTTGTAATCAAATGCAAGGCAAACCAAGTGTACATTTTAGGATATCCTTGTTCCCTCCTGTAAAACTCCCTCCTTTCTCCTCCTTCATGTAAAACTCCATGCTCCCTCCTCTGAAACTCCCTACTTCCTCTGGTTTTACTGCCTCCTTTCTGCTACCTCCTCTGTCCTCCCTGCTTCATGCTGCCTCCTCTGAAACGCCCTCCTTCCTCCTCCCTTCTGTAAAACTGGCTCTTCCATCCTCTAAAACTCCATGCTCCCTCCTCTGAAACTCTCTCCTTCCTCTGCTTTTACTGCCTCCTTTCTGCTACCTCCTCTGTCCTCCCTGCTCTATCCTCCCTCATCGGTCCTCCCTGCTTCCTTTTCTCTCCTCCATGCTGCCTGCTCTACCCTCCCTCCTCCATGCTGCATCCTCTGTAATGTTTGCTCCCTGCTGCCTGCATGAAGCTGGGAGGTCAGAGGAGGGAGCATGAAGCAGGAAGGACAGAGGAGGTAGCAGAAAGGAGGTAGTAAAACCAGAAGAAGGAGGGAGTTTCAGAGGAGGGAGCAAGGAGTTTTAGAGGATGGAAGAGGCAGTTTTACAGGAGGGGGCATAAAGTTTTAGAGGATGGAACAGCCAGTTTTACAGGAGGGAGGAGAAAATAGGGAGTTTTAAAGTGGCTGTTATACTACAGTCTATAAATAGGAGTAAACACAGGAGAAACTCATGTGTACAGGGTTGGATGTGCATGACGGAGCACTTATTATCGGTGGGGTGGCTGGATTCAGTAGTGTACATGCTGACTGTACAAAAGATAAATGAATTAACTATTTAGCAAGCCCTACAGCCTAGGGCTATACAATTCCAAATAGGTAGATACTGAACTAAGACTAGCAAGAAGGGGATGTACCACTGAAGACTCCTGGAAGTTTCTACCTAATCCAAGAACAGACAAGACCATATACACATAACTCCTAAATATGGTTTTACAAAAGTGAGAAATACAGATTTTGACTACAGAAAAAAATTGCCATTAACCAATCTAGAAAGAACAATAATACAGAAAGGCTGATCGTTTAAACTTCTAAATCAAGAACAGCAGCGGTACAAACAACTAAAATTATATTACTCAAAAACAGCAGTATTTTTTTAATTCCTCTAAAACCTAAAAGTATTGAGAAACCATTTAACTGACTTTCTTTATGTAACATAAGTCAATAAGAGAACTAAGTAAAAACCTAATTTATGCTTAACTGGTAAATTAATTTCTTTCATGACGGTTAGAGTCCACAAACCATTACTCCTGGAAATGACTCTTCCCTGACACTTGGAGACCAAGATTCCAAACCCCCAAAAGCTCTATAAAACGCCTCCCACCCCACTGATACCGCAATCTAACATATAACCAAGCAAAAGAAAAGACATAAGAGCAAAAAAAAAACAAAAAAGAGAGAGAAGGGAGAAAAGATGTGCGCAAGGAAAAAATCAACACCAGAAAAAACAAAGTGTGGGGTCTCATGGACTCTCACCACCATGAAAGAAATACATTTATCAGGTAAGAATAAATTATGTTTTCTTTTATATAGGTCGTGAGAGTCCACAATCCAGTATCACTGGGAAATAATAACCACGCTGTCGAGTCCATGAGTAATGAAACATAAAGAGTGGGATTTAAGAAACATCATCTTTTTTTTTTTTTAAACTGAAAAAGTAAATCCAGAACCCAAGGAGAACCTAAAGGACTTTTCTACAAAAGGCCTCCTCAGAAGAAGCAAAAATATCAAAATGGTAGAATTTAGTAAAAGTATGCAAAGTCCACCAAGTAGTGTCTTTGCAAATTTGGTCAACTGAAGCCTCATTCTTAAAAGGCCAAGAAATAGCAAATGATCTAGTAGAATGAGCAGTAATCCGTTAAGATGGAGGCTGAGAAGCCTCCAAAAAAAGCATTATGGATCAGAAATCTCAACCAAGAAGACAAAGAAATGGCAGAAGCTTTTCTGCCCTTTCCTGGAACCAGAAAAGAGAACAAACTAAACGTCTGTATGAATACTATAGTAGCTTCAACATAATACTTCAACACCATAGCAATGTCTAAAATATGCAAAAAATACTCTCTGAAGAATTTTAGGCATTAGGATATAAAGAAGGACAACAATTTTGCAACTGATCTAGTCAGAAGAAACAACCAAAGGCAAGACAACAAATGTAGTCCTAAAAACTGCTCTATCCTTAAAAAATAAAATAAGATAAGGAGGTTCACAAGAAAGAGTAGATAACTCAGAACTCTTCTAGCAGAAGAAATAGGCAAAAGAAAAAAAACAAGAAACTAGGCTCAAAAGGATGAGCCTGCAAAACCTTCAAAACCAAGATAAGACTCCAAGGAGTAAAAATTGGTTTAACAGGCTTAAAGGGATAGGAAAGTCAAAATTACACTTGCATGATTCAGATAGAGCATTTAATTTTAAGACATTTTTAAATTCACTTGTATTTTGAAATGTGCTTTGTACTCTTGGTATCCCTTTGTTGAAAAAGAATTTGCACATATCCTACAATAATGCTGCTGCTAATTGGATGACTAGATGTATTCATCTTGCTGCCAGTAGTGCAATGACGTTCCTTCAACAAAAGGATAACAAGAGAACAAAGCAAATTTGATAATGGAAGTAAATTGGAAAGTTATGTACAATTGTATGTTCTATCTAAATCATGAAATATTTTTTGGGGGGTTTTCTGTCCCTTTAATTCTAGCCAAAGCCTGAACAAAAACTTTGAATATCTGGAAGATTAGCAATCTTCTAGAGGAAAAAACTGTAAGAGCTGAAATCTGACCCTTCAAAATAACTGGTGGATAAACCCTTATCCAAAACAACTTGTAAAAATTGCAAAATCTTGGGAATTCTAAAAGAATGATAGGAAAAACTATGATCCTTACACCAAGAAATAAAGGTCCTCCGAACCTTAAAATACATCTTCCTGGACACAGGCTTAAAAGCCTGTTACAGAGTCTCAATAACAGAATCAGAGAACCCTGTTTTCTTAAGAATTATTGGTTCAATCTCCATGCTATCAAGCTTAAAATATTTGAGACCAGGATGAAAAAAACAGACCTTGAGACTGAAGGTCTGGATGCAAAGGAAGAGACCAAAGAAGGCAACTTAACATCTGAACTATATCCACGTATAAAACTCTGCAAGACCAAGCTGAAGCAATTAGAATCACTGACACCCATAGCAATCACCCTGGGAAGAAGAACCAGAGGTGGAAAAAACATAAGCTAGTAAAAATGACCACAGAACTACCAGAGCATCGACAAACACTGCTTGAGGGTCCATGGACCTCGCACAGTACCTGGGAAGTTAGAGATTCTACAAAGAGACCATCAGGTCTATCTCTGGATAACCCCAAAGATCCGCTATCTGATTGAAGACATCCAGATGAAAAAATCCACTCTGCTGGATGGATTAACAACTGAGAAAATCTGTTTCCCAGCTGTCCACTCCAGGAATATGAACAGCGGAAACTTGACAATAATTGTCTTCTGCCCAGGAAATAATTTGTGATACATCCCGCATGGCTAGATAACCGAGTTTCCCCTTGATGATTGACATATGCTACTGCTGAAACATAGTCTATCTGAAACCGGAGAGAAGACTCTCTTTCCAATAGAGGCTCTGGAAATTACACAGAGTTCTGAAAAATTATTAGGAAACCTCACCTCCCGAGGAGACTAAAAACCCTTGCACTCTCTAAAACCCCCAGATGGTCCCCCATCCTAAAAAACTTGCATCTGTAGAGATTACAGATCAAGTGGGATCACAAATGAAAGCATTAGCACATTTGAGCAACTCCAAAAAGGTTTTTAAAAAAAACAAACTTCACTAGCAGAATCATCAGACAACTGCTCAGAAAGATTATTTAACCAAAAGGAAGAAGCAGCAGCCACATCAGAAATAGTAACGGCTAATCTAAAAAGATAACCTGCTTGCTTAATGGGACAATGAACCCAAATTTTTTCTTTCGTGATTCAGATAGAGCATGCAATTTTAAGCAACTTTCTAATTTACTCCTATTATCATTTTTTCTTCATTCTCTTGCTATCTTTATTTGAAAAAGAAGGCATCTAAGCTAAGGAGCCAGCCAATTTTTGGTTCAGGCCCAGACAGCACTTGTTTATTGGCGGGTGGATTTATCCACCAATCAGCAAGAACAACCCAAGTTGTTCACCAAAAATGGGCTGGCATCTAAATTTACATTCTTGCTTTTCAAATAAAGATACAAAGAGAATGAAGAAAATTTGATAATAGGAGTAAATTAGAAAGATGCTTAAAATTGCATGCTCTATCTGAATCACGAAAGAAAACATTTGGGTTCAGTGTCCCTTTAAAACCCTCTTATGGAGGGATTTTAACTGCCTTTTAAAGGAATAGTGGTATGTTTAGCCAGAGTAGAAATAGTTTCCAAAAATGTAACATTGGAGGCTGGAAAAGGATACATTTCCTTAAACCTTGCAAAAGGATTAAAAGGAATACCTGGGTTATCCCATACTCTGGAAATAATTTCAGAGACCGCATCAGGGATTGGAAATATATCTGGAGATTTAACCACAGGTATAAAAACAGAATTTAAACAATTAACCAGCTTGTCCCCATCTACTTTAGATTCGTGATCAGATGTAGACCCCTGATCATCAGAACAAAGCCTCTCCCTCTAAAGACATAGCAGCTTCAAGACTAGAAACAGGCTTAGAAATAGTAGACAGTACATTTTTACCTGCCCTTTTAAGGGCCATGATACCCAAATGTTGAAACACTCGAAAGTGATGCAGCATAGCTGTAAAAAGCTGACTAGAAAATATCACCTGAACATCTCTATGTAAAATAGAAAGATATTTTACCTCAAAAGTTCCTCAGTAGCCACATCCCATTGTAAAGGACTTCTAAGCAGCAAATCAGTATGTCTGTCCCGGGACAGCTAAGGGAGTGAGCTTCGTGAACACTCATCTTATTTCCCTATTTAGTTTAAGGAAGTTTACTATGAAATCTCATGAGAGTTAAGTCAAATCTCATGAGATCACAATAAAAGAGTTCATGACCTCAGCACTGTTGATGCTGTTTGGCTGCTGTTCATTTCTTCATTTTTATTTATTTTTTTACCTGCAGCTGGGCAGCAGCTGAGTATAACTTTTTACACAGAACTTACTATGCTGAGCTGAGGAAGTTGTGAGGTAAAATATCTTACTTTTTTACATAGAGATGTTAAGGTGATATTTTCCTGTCAGCCTTTTACAGTTATGCTGCATCAGTTTCAAGTGATTTAGCATATGAGTATTATGTCCCTTTAAGCTTACTTAAAGGAGGCATGGCCACCAACATTTCAGACACAGATAGATTGTATAAAATCCTTGACTCCAGGAATTAGTAGGTTTCTCCTGTAAGAAACAAACAAAAGGAGCAGTAACACATTTAGAAGCAAGAGCAGCATTAGATAGGTCAAAATGCATTAAAATATTAAAAAATGTATTGCATAAGGTAGCCAGAGACAATTAACAATACAAACACTTAACACTGGTAGGAAAATGTTCAGATGACTCAGCTTCTATGGCAGATTTAGGGACAATCATACAGCTAAACGGTAATATCACCAATAAAAAAGCTTTAAAGAAAGGGAAACACTCCCCTGAAAGGAAATGAAAACAAACAAATTCAAAAATGATCAAAATCAGACATGCAGTAGTACAAAGGACACCTGGC
This sequence comes from Bombina bombina, assembly GCF_027579735.1. Taxonomy (NCBI): domain Eukaryota; kingdom Metazoa; phylum Chordata; class Amphibia; order Anura; family Bombinatoridae; genus Bombina; species Bombina bombina. Next base: position 1,140,345,702 of record NC_069502.1, read on the forward strand.
ATCTAAATACCGTACATATGCGAGGAAGCACGCATTAATCTGGCATCATATAAAGAAAAAAGCACGCCAAACGTACGCCATTATGCCAATGCACACAGGCCAAAAAGCTGACGTGGATCAACGCCAAAAAAGTAGGCGGTTTAAAATTCTGTTGCACGTTTAAAAATATATGTGCACGAAAAGCTGTTAAAGGACCAGTAAATGCAGTAGATTTGTATAATCAACAAATGCATGATAAAAAGACAATGCAATTGCACTTGCACTTAGTCTGAACTTAAAATGAGTAGTAGACAGCCATCAGCCTATCACAAAATCATATACGTATATTCTGTGAATTCTTGCACATGCTCAGTAGGAGCTGGTGACTCAAACATAATTTATGTAAGAACTTACCTGATAAATTCATTTCTTTCATATTAGCAAGAGTCCATGAGCTAGTGACGTATGGGATATACATTCCTACCAGGAGGGGCAAAGTTTCCCGAACCTCAAAATGCCTATAAATACACCCCTCACCACACCCACAAATCAGTTTAACGTATAGCCAAGAAGTGGGGTGATAAGAAAAAAGTGCGAAAGCATAAAAAATAAGGAATTGGAATAATTGTGCTTTATACAAAAAAATCATAACCACCACAAAAAAGGGTGGGCCTCATGGACTCTTGCTAATATGAAAGAAATGAATTTATCAGGTAAGTTCTTACATAAATTATGTTTTCTTTCATGTAATTAGCAAGAGTCCATGAGCTAGTGACGTATGGGATAATGACTACCCAAGATGTGGATCTTCCACGCAAGAGTCACTAGAGAGGGAGGGATAAAATAAAGACAGCCAATTCCGCTGAAAATAATCCACACCCAAAACAAAGTTTAAATCTTATAATGAAAAAAACTAAAATTATAAGCAGAAGAATCAAACTGAAACAGCTGCCTGAAGTACTTTTCTACCAAAAACTGCTTCAGAAGAAGAAAACACAACAAAATGGTAGAATTTAGTAAAAGTATGCAAAGAAGACCAAGTGGCTGCTTTGCAAATCTGATCAACCGAAGCTTCATTCCTAAACGCCCAGGAAGTAGAAACTGACCTAGTAGAATGAGCTGTAATCCTTTGAGGCGGAGTTTTACCCGACTCGACATAAGCATGATGAATCAAAGATTTTAACCAAGATGGCAAAGAAATGGCAGAAGCCTTCTGACCTTTCCTAGAACCGGAAAAGATAACAAATAGACTAGAAGTCTTTCGGAAATCCTTAGTAGCTTCAACATAATATTTCAAAGCTCTAACTACATCCAAAGAATGCAACGACTTTTCCTTAGAATTCTTAGGATTAGGACACAATGAAGGAACCACAATTTCTCTACTAATGTTGTTAGAATTCACAACCTTAGGTAAAAATTTAAAAGAAGTTTGCATCGCCGCCTTATCCTGATGAAAAATCAGAAAAGGAGACTCACAAGAAAGAGCAGATAATTCAGAAACTCTTCTAGCAGAAGAGATGGCCAAAAGAAACAAAACTTTCCAAGAAAGTAATTTAATGTCCAGCGAATGCATAGGTTCAAACGGAGGAGCTTGAAGAGCCCCCAGAACTAAATTCAAACTCCAAGGAGGAGAAATTGACTTAATAACAGGTTTTATACGAACCAAAGCTTGTACAAAACAATGAATATCAGGAAGACTAGCAATCTTTCTGTGAAAAAGAACAGAAAGAGCAGAGATTTGTCCCTTCAAGGAACTTGCAGACAAACCTTTATCCAAACCATCCTGAAGAAACTGTAAAATTCTAGGAATTCTAAAAGAATGCCAAGAAAATTGATGAAAAAAACACCAAGAAATGTAAATCTTCCAGACTCGATAATATATCTTCCTAGATACAGATTTACGAGCCTGTAACATAGTATTAATCACAGAGTCAGAGAAACCTCTATGACTGAGAATCAAGCGTTCAATCTCCATACCTTCAAATTTAAGGATTTGAGATCCTGATGGAAAAAAGGACCTTGCGATAGAAGGTCTGGTCTTAACGGAAGAGTCCACGGTTGGCAAGTAGCCATCCGGACAAGATCCGCATACCAAAACCTGTGAGGCCATGCTGGAGCCACCAGCAGAACAAACGAGCACTCCTTTAGAATCTTGGAAATCACTCTTAGAAGAAGAACTAGAGGCGGAAAGATATAGGCAGGATGATACTTCCAAGGAAGTGACAATGCATCCACTGCCTCCGCTTGAGGTTCCCTGGATCTGGACAGATACCTGGGAAGCTTCTTGTTTAGATGAGAAGCCATCAGATCTATTTCTGGAAGTCCCCACATTTGAACAATCTGAAGAAATACCTCTGGGTGAAGAGACCATTCGCCCGGATGTAACGTTTGGTGACTGAGATAATCCGCTTCCCAATTGTCTATACCTGGGATATGAACCGCAGAAATTAGACAGGAGCTGGATTCCGCCCATACCAGTATTCGAGATACTTCTTTCATAGCCAGAGGACTGTGAGTCCCTCCTTGATGATTGACATATGCCACGGTTGTGACATTGTCCGTCTGAAAACAAATGAACGACTCTCTTTTTAGAAGAGGCCATGACTGAAGAGCTCTGAAAATTGCACGGAGTTCCAAAATGTTGATTGGTAATCTCACCTCCTGAGATTCCCAAACCCCTTGTGCTGTCAGAGACCCCCAAACGGCTCCCCAACCTGTCAGACTTGCATCTGTTGAAATCACAGTCCAGGTCGGAAGAACAAAAGAAGCCCCCTGAACTAAACGATGGTGGTCTTTCCACCACGTCAGAGATTGTCGTACAATCGGTTTTAAAGATATTAATTGAGATATCTTTGTATAATCCCTGCACCACTGGTTCAGCATACAGAGCTGAAGAGGTCGCATGTGAAAACGAGCAAAGGGGATCGCGTCCGATGCAGCAGTCATAAGACCTATAATTTCCATGCATAAGGCTACCGAAGGGAATGATTGAGACTGAAGGTTTCGACAAGCTGAAACCAATTTTAGACGTCTCTTGTCTGTCAGAGACAGAGTCATGGACACTGAATCTATCTGGAAACCTAAAAAGGTTACCCTTGTCTGAGGAATCAATGAACTTTTTGGTAAATTGATCCTCCAACCATGTTCTCGAAGAAACAATACAAGTCGATTCGTATGAGATTCTGCTAAATGTGAAGACTGAGCAAGTACCAAGATATCGTCCAAATAAGGAAATACCACAATACCCTGTTCTCTGATTACAGACAGAAGGGCACCGAGAACCTTTGTAAAAATTCTTGGAGCTGTTGCTAGGCCAAACGGCAGAGCCACAAACTGGTAATGCTTGTCTAGGAAAGAGAATCTCAGAAACTGATAGTGATCTGGATGAATCGGAATATGCAGATATGCATCCTGTAAATCTATTGTGGACATATAATGCCCTTGCTGAACAAAAGGCAGAATAGTCCTTATAGTTACCATCTTGAATGTTGGTATCCTTACATAATGATTCAATATTTTTAAATCCAGAACTGGTCTGAAGGAATTCTCCTTCTTTGGTACAATGAAAAGATTTGAGTAAAACCCCAGCCCCTGTTCCAGAACTGGAACTGGCATAATTACTCCAGCCAACTCTAGATCTGAAACACATTTCAGAAATGCTTGAGCCTTCACTGGATTTACTGGGACACGGGAAAGAAAAAATCTTCTTGCAGGAGGCCTTATCTTGAAGCCTATTCTGTACCCTTGTGAAACAATGTTCTGAATCCAAAGATTGTGAATCGAATTGATCCAAATTTCTTTGAAAAAACGTAATCTGCCCCCTACCAGCTGAGCTGGAATGAGGGCCGCACCTTCATGTTGACTTGGGAGCTGGCTTTGGCTTTCTAAAAGGCTTGGATTTATTCCAGACTGGAGATGGTTTCCAAACTGATACTGCTCCTGTAGGGGAAGGATCAGGCTTTTGTTCCTTATTGTGACGAAAGGAACGAAAACGATTAGTAGACCTAAATTTACCTTTAGATTTTTTATCCTGTGGTAAAAAAGTTCCTTTCCCCCCAGTAACAGTTGAAATAATAGAATCCAACTGTGAACCAAATAATTTATTACCCTGGAAAGAAAGGGAAAGCAAAGTTGACTTAGAAGACATATCAGCATTCCAAGTTTTAAGCCATAAAGCTCTTCTAGCTAAAATAGCTAGAGACATATACCTGACATCAACCCTAATGATATCAAAGATGGCATCACAAATAAAATTATTAGCATGTTGAAGAAGATTAACAATGCTATGAGAATTATGATCTGATACTTGTTGCGCTAAAGCTTCCAACCAAAAGGTTGAAGCTGCAGCAACATCCGTTAAAGATATAGCAGGTCTAAGAAGATTACCTGAACATAAGTAAGCTTTTCTTAGAAAGGATTCAATTTTCCTATCTAAAGGATCCTTAAAGGAAGTACTATCTGCCGTAGGAATAGTAGTACGTTTAGCAAGAGTAGAGATAGCCCCATCAACCTTAGGGATTTTGTCCCAAAACTCTAATCTGTCAGATGGCACAGGATAACAGAATTTATGTTTACCTGATAAATTACTTTCTCCAACGGTGTGTCCGGTCCACGGCGTCATCCTTACTTGTGGGATATTCTCTTCCCCAACAGGAAATGGCAAAGAGCCCAGCAAAGCTGGTCACATGATCCCTCCTAGGCTCCGCCTTCCCCAGTCATTCGACCGACGTAAAGGAGGAATATTTGCATAGGAGAAATCATATGATACCGTGGTGACTGTAGTTAAAGAAAATAAATCAACAGACCTGATTAAAAAACCAGGGCGGGCCGTGGACCGGACACACCGTTGGAGAAAGTAATTTATCAGGTAAACATAAATTCTGTTTTCTCCAACATAGGTGTGTCCGGTCCACGGCGTCATCCTTACTTGTGGGAACCAATACCAAAGCTTTAGGACACGGATGATGGGAGGGAGCAAATCAGGTCACCTAGATGGAAGGCACCACGGTTTGCAAAACCTTTCTCCCAAAAAATAGCCTCAGAAGAAGCAAAAGTATCAAATTTGTAATACATATCTGATCAACAGAAGCCTCGTTCTTAAAGGCCCATGTGGAAGCCACGGCCCTAGTGGAATGAGCTGTGATTCTTTCAGGAGGCTGCCGTCCGGCAGTCTCATAAGCCAATCTGATGATGCTTTTAAGCCAAAAAGATAGAGAGGTAGAAGTTGCTTTTTGACCTCTCCTTTTACCAGAATAAACAACAAACAAGGAAGATGTTTGACTGAAATCCTTTGTAGCATCTAAATAGAATTTTAGAGCACAGACAACGTCCAAATTGTGTAACAAACGTTCCTTCTATGAAACTGGATTCGGACACAAAGAAGGTACAACTATCTCCTGGTTAATATTTTTGTTGGAAACAACCTTCGGAAGAAAACCAGGCTCAGTACCTAAAAACCACCTTATCTGCATGGACCAGATAGGGCGGAGAACACTGCAGAGCAGATAACTCAGAAACTCTTCTAGCGGAAGAAATTGCAACCTAAAACAAAACTTTCCAAGATAATAACTTAATATCTACGGAATGTAAGGGTTCAAACGGAACCCCTTGAAAAACTGAAAGAACTAGATTAAGACTCCAGGGAAGAGTCAAAGGTCTGTAAACAGGCTTGATTCTAACCAGAGCCTGAACAAACGCTTAAACGTCTGGCACAGCTGCCAGCCTTTTGTGAAGTAAAACAGATAAAGCAGAGATCTGTCCCTTCAGAGAACTCGCAGAAAATCCTTTCTCCAAACCTTCTTGTAGAAAGGAAAGAATCTTAGGAATTTTTATCTTGTTCCATGGGAATCCTTTAGATTCACACCAACAGATATATTTTTTCCATATATTATGGTAAATTTTTCTAGTTACAGGCTTTCTAGCCTGAATAAGAGTATCTATTACAGAATCTGAAAACCCACGCTTTGATAAAATCAAGCGTTCAAACTCCAAGCAGTCAGTTGGAGGAAAACCAGATTCGGATGTTCGAATGGACCCTGAATAAGAAGGTCCTGTCTCAAAGGTAGCTTCCATGGTGGAGCCGATGACACATTCACCAGGTCTGCATACCAAGTCCTGCGTGGCCACACAGGAACTATCAAGGTCACCGAAGCCCTCTCCAGATTGATCCTGGCTACCAGCCTGGGAATGAGAGGAAACGGTGGGAATACATAAGCTAGGTTGAAGATCCAAGGTGCTACTATTGTATCCAATAGAGTCGCCTTGGGATCCCTGGATTTGGACCCGTAACAAGGGACCATGAAGTTCTGACGAGAGGCCATCAGAACCATGTCTGGAATGCCCCATAATTGAGTTATTTGGGCAAAGATTTCCAGATGGAGTTCCCACTCCCCCGGATGCTCCTCCATCGCCAGGGAACTCCTTGTTACCCCCTGATGGTTGATATATGAATTTGGCCTTTGCTAGTCGAGGCCAAGCCTTGAGAGCATTGAATATCGCTCTCAGTTCCATTATGTTTATCGGGAGAAGAGAGTCTTCCCGAAACCATAGACCCTGAGTTTTCAGGGGTTCCCAGACCGCGCCCCAGCCCACCAGACTGGCGTCGGTCGTGACAATGACCTATTCTGGTCTGCGGAAGCTCATTCCCTGTGACAGGTTGTCCAGGGTCAGCCACCAACGGAGTGAATCTCTGGTTATTTGATCTACTTGTATCGTCGGAGACAAGTCTGTATAATCCCCATTCCACTGTCTGAGCATGCACAGGTGCAATGGTCTTAGATGAATTCGTGCAAAAGGAACTATGTCCATTGCCGCAACCATCAAACCTATTACTTCCATGGACTGCGCTATGGAAGGAAGAAGAACAGAATGAAGTACCTGACAAGAGCTTAGAAGTATTGATTTTCTGGCCTCTGTCAGAAAAACCTTCATTTCTAAGGAAACTATTATTGTTCCCAAGAAGGGAACTCTTGTTGACGGGGACAGAGAACTTTTTTCTATGTTCACTTTCCACCTGTGAGATCTGAGAAAGGCTAGGACAATGTCCGTATGAGCCCTTGCTTTTGACAGAGACGACACTTGAATCAGGATGTCGTCCACGTAAGGTACTACTGCAATGCCCCTTGGTCTTAGCACCGCTAGAAGGGACCCTAGTACCCTTGTGAAAATCCTTGGAGCAGTGGCTAATCCGAATGGAAGTGCCACAGGTAATGCTTGTCCAGAAAGACGAACCTTAGGAACCGAAAATGTTCCTTGTGGATAGGAATACGTAGGTACGCATCCTTTAAGTCCACCGTGGTCATGAATTGACCTTCCTGGATGGTAGGAAGGATCGTTCGAATGGTTTCCATTTTGAATGATGAAACCCTTAGAAACTTGTGATCTAAAATAGGTCTGAATGTTCCCTCTTTTTTGGGAATTATGAACAGGTTGGAGTAAAAACCCATCCCTTGTTCTCCTAATGGAACAGGATGAATCACTCCCATGCTTAACAGGTCTTCTACACAGTGTAAGAATGCCTGTTCGAAGATAATTGAGACCCGTGGAACCTTCCCCTTGGGGGTAGTTCCCTGAATTCCAGGAGATAACCTTGAGAAACTATTTCTAGCGCCCAAGGATCCTGAACATCTCTTGCCCCAGCCTGAGCAAAGAGAGAAAGTCTGCCCCCCACCAGATCCTTCCCAGATCGGGGGCCAACACTTCATGCTGTTTTGGTAGCAGTGGCAGGTGACTTGGCCTGCTTACCCTTGTTCCAGCCTTGCATCGGCCTCCAGGCTGGCTTGGTTTGAGAAGTATTACCCTCTTGCTTAGAGGGTGTAGAATTTGAGGCTGGTCCGTTTCTGTGAAAGGGACGAAAATTTGGCTTCTTTTTAGCCTTAAAAGACCTATCCAGAGGAAGGGCGTGGCCCTTCCCCCAGTGATGTCTGAAATAATCTCTTTCAAGTCAGGGCCAAACAGTGTTTTACCCTTGAAAGGGATGTTAAGCAAAAGCGCTCTGCGCGCCACGATAGCAAACCCTGAATTATTCGCCGCTAATCTAGCTAATTGCAAAGCGGCATCTAAAATAAAAAAGAGTTAGCCAATTTAAGAGCTTGAACTCTGTCCAAAACCTCCTCGTACGAAGATTCTTTATTGAGCGACTTTTCTAGTTCTTCGAACTAGAAACACGCAGCTGTAGTGACAGGAACAATGCATGAAATTGGTTGTAGAAGGTAACCTTGCTGAACAAACATCTTTTTAAGCAAACCGTCTAACCTTTAATCCATAGGATCTTGAAAGCACAACTATCTTCTATAGGAATAGAAGTGCGTTTGTTTAGAGTAGAAACCGCCCCCTCGACCTTGGGGACTTTATGCTATAAGTCCTTTCTGGCGTCGACTATAGGAACTAATTTCTTAAATATAGGGGGAGGACAAAAGGTATGCCGGGCCTTTCCCACTCCTTATTTACTATGTCCGCCACCCGCTTGGGTATAGGAAAAACATCGGGGGGCACCGGAACCTCTAGGAACTTGTCCATCTTACCTAATTTCTCTGGAATGACCAAATTGTCACAATCATCCAGAGTAGATAATACCTCCTTAAGTAGTGCGTGGAGATGTTGAAATTTAAATTTAAAAGTTACAATATCAGGTTCTGCTTGTTGAGAATTTTTCCCTGAATCTGAAATTTCTCCCTCAGACAAAACCTCCCTCCTGGCCCCTTCAGATAGGTGTGAGGGTATGTCAGAACAGATATCATCAGCGTCCTCTTGCTCTTCAGTGTTTAAAACAGAGCAATCACGCTTTCTCTGATAAGTAGGCATTTTGGAAAAAATGCATGCAATAGAATTATCCATTACAGCCATTAATTGTTGTATGGTAATAAGTATTGGCGCACTAGATGTACTAGGGGCCTCTTGTGTGGGCAAAACTGGTGTAGACACAGAAGGGGATGATGCAGTACCATGCTTACTCCCCTCATTAGAGGAATCATCTTGGGCAATATCATATCTATGGCATTATTATCCCTACTTTGTTTGGACATTATGACACAAATATATCACATATATTTAAATGGAGAGACACATTGGCTTTCATACATATAGAACATCGTTATCTGATGGTTCAGACATGTTAAACAGGCTTAAACTTGTCAACAAAGCACAAAAAACGTTTTACAATAAAACCGTTACTGTCCCTTTAAATTTCAAACTGAACACACTTTATTACTGAATATGTGAAAAAGTATGAAGGAATTGTTCAAATTTCACCAAAATTTCACCACAGTAACTTAAAGCCTTAAAAGTATTGCACACCAAATTTGAAAGCTTTAACCCTTAAAATAACGGAACCGGAGCCGTTTTTACATTTAACCCCTATACAGTCCCAGGTATCTGCTTTGCTGAGACCCAACCAAGCCCAGAGGGGAATACGATACCAAATGATGCCTTCTATAAGCTTTTTCAGTGGTTCTTAGCTCCTCACACATGCATCTGCATGCCATGCTTTCCAAAAACAACTGCGCATTAGAGGCGCGAAAATGAGGCTCTGTCTATGACTAGAAAAGGCCCCCAGTGAAAAAGGTGTCCAATACAGTGCCTGCCGTTTTTATTAAAACAATCCCCAAGATTTAACAACTATTAAAAGTAATAATCTGCCAAATATACTTAGTAAAGTAATCGTTTTAGCCCAGAAAAATGTCTACCAGTTTTTTAAGCCCTAATGAAGCCCTTTATTCTTTTACTTAAACTAAGAAAATGGCTTACCGGTTCCCATAGGGAAAATGACAGCTTCCAGCATTACCGAGTCTTGTTAGAAATGTGTCATACCTCAAGCAGCAAAAGTCTGCTCACTGTTTCCCCCAACTGAAGTTAATTCCTCTCAACAGTCCTGTGTGGAAACAGCCATCGATTTTAGTAACGGTTGCTAAAATCATTTTCCTCTTACAAACAGAAATCTTCATCTCTTTCCTGTTTCAGAGTAAATAGTACATACCAGCACTATTTTAAAATAACAAACTCTTGATTGAAGAATAAAAACTACATTTAAACACCAAAAAACTCTAAGCCATCTCCGTGGAGATGTTGCCTGTACAACGGCAAAGAGAATGACTGGGGAAGGCGGAGCCTAGGAGGGATCATGTGACCAGCTTTGCTGGGCTCTTTGCCATTTCCTGTTGGGGAAGAGAATATCCCACAAGTAAGGATGACGCCGTGGACCGGACACACCTATGTTGGAGAAATAATTGCTTAAAACGTTTAGAAGGAGTGAATGAATTACCCAAATTATTCCATTCCCTGGAAATTACTTCAGAAATAGCATCAGGGACAGGAAAAACTTCTGGAATAACTACAGGAGATTTAAAAACCTTATTTAAACGTTTAGATTTAGTATCAAGAGGACCAGATTCCTCTATCTCTAATGCAATTAAGACTTCTTTAAGTAAAGAACAAATAAATTCCATTTTGAATAAATATGAAGATTTATCAGCATCAACCTCTGAAACTGAATCCTCTGAACCAGAGGAAACATTATCAGAATCAGAATGATGATGTTCATTTAAAAATTCATCTGAAAAATGAGAAGTTTTAAAAGACCTTTTACGTTTACTAGAAGGAGGAATAACAGACATAGCCTTCTTAATGGATTTAGAAAAAAAATCTCTTATGTTAACAGGAACACTCTGAGTATTAGATATTGATGGAACAGCAACAGGTAATGTAACATTACTAAAGGAAATATTATCTGCATTAACAAGTTTGTCATGACATTCATTACAAACAACAGCTGGAGGAACAGATACCACAAGTTTACAGCAGATACACTTAACTTTGGTAGATCCAACATCAGGCAGCGATTTTCCAGAAGTATCTTCTGATTTAGGGTCAATCTGAGACATCTTGCAATATGTAATAGAAAAAACAACATATAAAGCAAAAATGATCAAATTCCTTAAATGACAGTTTCAGGAATGGGAAAAAATGCCAGTGAACAAGTTTCTAGCAACCAGAAGCAAATAAACAATGAGACTTAAATAATGTGGAGACAATAATGACGCCCATATTTTTTAGCGCCAAAAAAAGACGCCCACATTATTTGGCGCCTAAATGCTTTTAGCTCCAAAAATGACGCCACATCCGGTAACGCCGACACCTTTGGCCCAAAAACGTCAAAAATGACGCAACTTCCGGCGACAAGAACGACGCCGGAAATAACAAATAATTTTTTGCACCAAAAAAGTCTGCGCCAAGAATGACGCAATAAAATGAAGCATTTTCAGCCCCCGCGAGCCTAACAGCCCACAGGGAAAAAAGTCAAATTTTAAGGTAAGAAAAAAAAAATTTATTATTCAAATGCATTATTCCAAATAATGAAACTGACTGTCTGAAATAAGGAATATTGAACATCCTAAATCAAGGCAAATAAATGTTTAAACACAAATATTTAGAACTTTATATAAAAGTGCCCATAGCTTAGAGTGTCACAAAAATAAGACTTACTTACCCCAGGACACTCATCTACATGTAGTAGAAAGCCAAACCAGTACTGAAACGAGAATCAGTAGAGGTAATGGTATATAAGAGTATATCGTCGATCTGAAAAGGGAGGTAAGAGATGAATCTCTACGACCGATAACAGAGAACCTATGAAATAGACCCCGTAGAAGGAGATCATTGAATTCAAATAGGCAATACTCTCTTCACATCCCTCTGACATTCACTGCACGCTGAGAGGAAAACCGGGCTCCAACCTGCTGTGGAGCGCATATCAACGTAGAATCTAGCACAAACTTACTTCACCACCTCCACAGGAGGCAAAGTTTGTAAAAAACTGATTTGTGGGTGTGGTGAGGGGTGTATTTATAGGCATTTTGAGGTTTGGGAAACTTTGCCCCTCCTGGTAGGAATGTATATCCCATACGTCACTAGCTCATGGACTCTTGCTAATTACATGAAAGAAAGTGTAAATGTAAAAAGACTGTGCACATTTTGTTAATGGAAGTAAATTGGAAAATGGTTTAAAATTGCATGATCTATCAGAATCATGAAAGTTTAATTTTGACTTGAGTGTCCCTTTAAGCGTTAAAAAATGTACACAGTGAAAACATGATGCATAGTTAAAAATACTAAATAATAAAAAATAAAGTTGAATTATCTAAAAAATATTTAACTGTCCCATGGTCATATTCATATATAATAAATATATATAACAATAACCTAACAGGCTTTTAGAGTGCCAAATAAAAATAAAGTACTAACCAATAGGTACCCTGCTACCGGAGAAAACTAGTAGGAAGCCAAAACCAATGCTGAAACATAACAGCAGAGGAGGCAAAGGACAAGTCCCTGCGGTATATGTAGAAAGTCTTGTGACTAAATAAAAAATATGCCACTAATTATACTCCAAATACTCCGAGGGTAAATGGGACTCAACTCAGTCTAAAAAACCCTCTCACTGAAGAATCAAATGCACATCTTCATTCTTTAACCTCCTCCAGCAGAGGCAAGTCTGAGGTGCCAGTGAGGTGGTAGGGGTTTTATAGAGCTCTTGGGGTTTGGGAATCGTTCCTAGTGGCAGCCAGGGAAGAGTAATTCCCAGAAGTAATGGATCATGGATTCTCACTACCTGTATGAAAGAAACAGGATTTCTGCTAAACCTCAATTTAAAGAAACCTTTGTTATATGTCAGATAAAGAACAGTTCACTTCTACCGAAATCAGTATCACTTGAAATAGGTGCATTTATTTTTGGGAGGCAATATTAAACGTCACAATTAAACATTTTATTATTTTGGCAAAACATATTTATTTGTAACCAGTTTACAAAAAGCCTGTTCAGAAAGCATCAAAATTCCAAATCCATCAAATCCCTAAAAAACCCAAAAACAAACTTACCTTATCCATTAGATATGCAGCAGCAGAAAAACGTTTTATTACAAATGTATTCCACATCATTAGAGAAAGCCCTAAAACAATAAAATGGGTATAGTCTGATAGTTTGTTAAAGTACCACATAATGCAATTAACCTTTGAAGCAGAAAACTAATTCCCATGCAGAACACGTCTTACAGATCAAGTGCACCAAACACTGGCAGATGTGGATTCCCTTGTGAGGATTATTTCAATACTATGCATTAGTTATTAGAATAAAGAAGAGCGATATCTGTCTAATGTTGGCTTACTAAAATATACTGTAAAAATGCATAATCATGAAATGACAGATTAGCACATTTAAAACGAATGGCTACCATCGTGTCATCTTTGATTACCTGTTAAAAAAGAAAATGTATGCTTACCTGATAAATTTATTTCTTTTTTGACACAATGAGTCCACGGATCATCTTAATTACTAATGGGATATTCACCTCCTGGTCAGCAGGAGGAGGCAAAGAGCACCACAGCAGAGCTGTTAAATAGCTCCTCCCTTCCCTCCCACTCCAGTCATTTGACCGAAGTTAGAAAGAGAAAGGAAAAGCCAAGGTGCAGAGGTGTCTGAAGTTTACAATAACCCACAACCTGTCTAAAAGAATAGGGCGGGCCGTGGAGTCATCGTGTCAAAAAAGAAATAAATTTATCAGGTAAGCATAAATTTTCTTTTCTTTTTTAAGACACAATGAATCCACAGATCATCTTAATTACTAATGGGATCCAATACCCAAGCTAGAGTACACAGATGATACGGGAGGGACAAGACAGGGAACCAAAACGGAAAGCACCACTGCTTGAAGAACCTTTCTCCCAAAAGCAGCCTCAGCCGAGGCAAAAATATCTAACTTGTAGAACTTAGAAAAAGTGTGAAGAGAGGACCAAGTTGCAGCCTTGCAAATCTGTTCCATAGAAGCTTCATTTTTGAATGCCCATGAGGAAGCAACAGCCCTCATGGAATGAGCCAGAACTCTCTCTGGAGGCTGCTGTCCAGCAGCCTCATAAGCAAAACGGATGATACTCTTCAGCCAAAAAGAAAGAGAAGTAGCGTAATTTTCTGTCCCTTACATTTTCCATAGAAAACTATAAACAAAGAAGAAGATTGACGAAAGTCCTTAGTCGCCTGAAAGTAAAACTTTAAAGCACGAACCACGTCCAGATTGTGCAGAAGACGTTCTTTCTGAGAAGGATTAGGACACAAAGAAGGAACGACAATCTCCTGATTAATGTTCCTATCCAAAACAACCTTAGGAAGAAAACCCAGTTTAGTACGTAAAACTACCTTATCTGCATGGAATATAAGATAAGGAGAAGAGTCTTGTAACGCCGAAAGTTCAGACACTCTACGAGCTGAAGAAATAGCAACAAGAAATAAAACATTCCAAGATAATAACTCAATATCTAAGGAATGTATAGGCTCAAACGGAGCCCTTTGAAGAACATTGAAAACTAAATTAAGACTCCATGGAGGAGTAATTGGCTTAAACACAGGCCCGATCCAAACCAAGGCCTGACAAAATGAGTGAACATCTGGAGTACTTGTAAAGTACGGCAAATCACCAGTACGGGTCCCAAAGCGCTGTTCATCTAAACCACCTCAGAAGAGTGAAATGTTGAGTGGACCTCGCCGGGGATTGAACCTGGGTTGCTACATAACTAAGCCACAGCGCCAAGTTTGCCGAGCTATCTGAAAAAATATAGAAGCTTAGACTCAGGACACATCCGCAGACCAAGGCTTTGACCATAAAAGCTCTGCAAGCTAGAAAAATCCCAAATCTTTGCTCCCAGCTTTGATAACATGAAGGGAAGCACCCGAAATAAAGGAATTAGCCAGTTTAAGGGCTATTAACCTATCCTGGATTCCATTCAAAGAAGCTTCTGCCCCGTAACAGATGGAGGTGAAGTGGCTTAAACTTGAGAGAAACAAGTTCAGCATCAACAAGAGGAATTACACTGTGTTAGAAACCTCTCTTGCTGAATTGTCTGTTCTACCTCTAACACTTTCCCACCAATACTGGGAAAGCAGACAACGCATCAGAACATATGAGAAGAGCGAAGTCCAAGAATGAGTTATAGAGGAAACGCAGGGCACTGCATGCGAGGGCAATAACATTTTTGGGACTCTTGAGGCAAAAAAAAAGTGATATTGAACCTTGTAATTGCGCTACAGAACTTGGCGGTGCTATACAAATACAAGGCAATAACAATAATTGAAATTAAATTTCTGGACAACAACCTCATAGTAAAATGTTGTCTCAGAAAATACTATGCTTAAGGATTAGGTTCCTCACATACATGAGAAACAGAAAAGACTTAAAGGTTCCACATTTGCATACAAAGAACCAAGATCTCCAAAAAAAAAATAGAATTTTTTAATCATAGCAAAATGCACAAAAACGTTACTGTCACTTTAGGAAAACTTTTTATTTTTATTTATTATAGTGTAAATTTGGCAAAACAGCTTAACTTAAGCATGCAACATAACAGAATCCCTTAGCATGAAACTGCAGAGGTGCCTGTCTGAATCATAAGACTAGCTCCCTCTGAGTAGTACATCCATATCCGGAACTCCACCGCAACAGCGGAAGACAGTCTCCGGTCTAAATTACGCTAGACTTCCTCCTACTTATTGAAAATTGTAGTCTCTACGGAAGAGAAGGAAAAAAAAGGCGCGCTTTGCAAAGGCCGCCTCCCCAAGGACCGCCCGTCGTGGGCGGTGACAATACACTAATCTCCCGGTCAGCATTATGTTTATGTAACCGCCGGGAGCTGTAAACCCTGTAACTGCTATATTGCGCACACTTTCCCACCACCTTTGAAAGCTATGTGAGTGCAGCCATCTGCCGGTCGGCATGTTTGTTTATGCAGCCGCTGGGAGATGTGATCACTGAAATCATGAGATTGCCCCTCTCCCGGTCGACATGTTTAAGCAACCTCCGGGAACACAAATGCAATGCCTGCCTCTAATTGCCCAGTGCCTGCGTGTAGCTGTCGATTATAGTCTCCTCAAATATAAAGGAGAGCTGATATCTGAGTAAAATAAAGTGCCCATATTCACTAAGGGCTCCTTATATGTCCCACTTGCACAGTGAGTGGCCAACTTCTGATTTTTTCTTCCTTCAAACCCCAGAAATAAAAGTCGGCACTTACCTCACATTCTGCCCGACAGCCAAGGCAGCTCCAAGGTTTGCGAAGTCCTATTCCTCGCATGGACCTGTGAATTAAGAGAAAATACTGAGTAATATTCCTCCGATTTTTCAGGGTTAGGGCAGCAACAGTATATGGGAGGCGCAGTGAGAATTATGTCCCACAAGTTCCCATTGCTTTAAAGCCACCAAATGCTCTACTGTAGAGACTGATATGGACTACGGCTACACCCTACGACAAAGCAGCACTCTCTGGCACTACTTTAAAAATAATAAACTCTTGATTGAAGAATCTAATCTAACACCTCACTTTACCTTACTTCCTATCACTAACGTAAGCAAAGAGAATGACTGGAGTGGGAGGGAAGGGAGGAGCTATTTAACAGCTCTGCTGTGGTGCTCTTTGCCTCCTCCTGCTGACCAGGAGGTGAATATCCCATTAGTAATCAAGATGATCCGTGAACTCATTGTGTCTTAAAAAAGAAAGATAATTACGGGGAACAAAATCAAAGAGGATGGGTTGGGTCTTTTTCCACCCCCCCCCCCAAAAAAAAATACAAAGAGGGATGGGAAGTGCCTTATTTGAAAGAGGGGGTACTCTTCTTTCAAATTAGTATTTCTACACGGAAGGTGTATTGTATTTTTATTATTCTGTGTTTCAGAACAGGGTGGATTAGATTTAAATCACTAGTAAGTAAGACTGATTTAAATGATAGATTTCCTTCTTAGAATAATAACTTTTCAGATATTTTTTCCAGTTATATCAGACCATTACTGATTTGGTTAAATATCATTAGATATGCATAGATAGATCATTGAAATTAAATTAAATAATTGGGAGGTGAACTATTTCTAGTTTAATAGGTTAATCATTCATATTTTATCAACTTTCCAGTTGTACCTTATTGGAAGGAGAAAAATAATGATTACCTTAATAATAACAATTTAAATAGTTTTATTTAACTAAAACAATAAAATGTTATCTAATTTGTAATGCTTGCCCCTCCCCCCTCACATTTAGGATTGTGTGCATATCTATTCCACTCTAAACAATCTTCTATTTAGTGAGCGTCTTGAATCCTAGTATTGGTTGAGTCTGTGTACAGATTTTCAGGAGAGCAATGGCATTAATGGGACAGTAAAGTCAAAATGAAACTCATTATTCAGAAAGAACTAGCACTATTTAACAATTTTCCAATTTATTTCTCTTATTAAATTTGCTTTGTTCTTTTGGTATCCATTGTTGAAAAGCATGTCTAGGTAGTCTCAGTAGCAATGCACTACTGTGAGCTAGCTGCTTGTCACTGTCTCACCCAATGTATTCAGCTAGGCCCCAGTAGAACATTGCTCTCCTTCAACAATGGATACCAAGAGAATGAAGCAAATTTGATAATAGAAGTAAATCTGAACACCAAAAGCTTTCTTTCATGATTATGTGACTTTAAGGTCTATTTCTCAACCCTGTATGTTAAATTGTATAACATTTTGCTGTGAAGAAGGGGCATGTTATTTCTGCAGACACAAATTCACAGTTTTGAGAACTACAAAACCAATAATATGTGCTAATATCTTCAATATAGACAAATTTACCAAAATAATCTGACAGAAACCTCTAGGACAGCATGACATTCTGAATGGATTAATGGAATTAATTTTCCAAAAAAATTAAACATTACAGCATTGTGCTATATATATATTTCCGAATGTATAACCTTTAGATTATAATGTATATTAAATAGAAGATCTTTCCTCTTAAAGGATTTTATTTAAAAAAAATCCTATTTAAATAAAAAAAATATCATTTAAATAAAAAAAAATCATTATTTTTATCCACCCTGCTTCACAATTTCTTTATTGCACATCAACAGTAGGGACATCACTACAGCAAGATTTCAAACTTACCATATTGCACATGCGCGTTGTCAATATTCTTTAAGTGATCGGTAGACTGAACAAAAAACTGGGCTTCCTAAGGAAAAAAGATTTGAAAGCCGTTAGTGTTCCCTTTCATGGGGGACAGCACAAGAAGTGGGAGCGAATATATTATCATTAAGTTAATATAGAGGGTTAGATTTATTAATGGTCGAGCGGACATGAGTCGCTGTAGCAAATCATGTCCGCTCGACATCGCTAAATGCTGATAGCATAGGCTTTTATCATTGCACAAGCATTTCTAGTGAAATGCTTGTGGAATGCCACCCCCTACTCACTGGCGGCCAATTGGCCGCTAGCAGGGGCCGTCAATCATCCCGATTGGATCGGGATGATTTCAGTCCGCCACGAAGTTAAGGAGCAGCGGTCTTATGACCACTGCTTCTTAACTTCCATTTGTGGCGGACCAGAAACGATGGGGCTTCGATGCAGCATCTGCTCCTCAATAAATCGACCCCTAAGTCACTACTTGAAGAATGGAATGAACTTCACACAGAAATTTAAACTAGAGCTCTGCTTCCTCCAAAATACTTCTGTCTGTCTCCTTTCAGGCTTAAAGTTTAGAATTGAAAGAGAGAAAGGTAGAAGAAGAGGAGGAAAGAAAAAGCCAGTAAAGGAGGAACTAGGGAATACAAAATAAATCAGAATTTGAAGGTCAAGATCTAACAGTAATTACAAATTCCTATTTCCTCTCACATATGTTGCAAAAGCACATGCAGCAAGGGGTAATTCATTACTAAACGTGCAAATCATTTATAGGAGGGAATGAAGTCTTGTCACATTTGTTGAAAAAGCACATGCAGCAGGGGGTAATTCATTACTAAAAGTGCAAATCATTTATAGGAGGGAATGAAGTCTTCTCACATTTGTTGCAAAAGCACACGCAGCAAGGGGTAATTCATCACTAAAAGTGCAAATCATTTATAGGAGGGAAAGAAGTCTTCTCACATTTGTTGCAAAAGCACATGCAGCAGGGGGTGATTCATTACTAAAAGTACAAATCATTGATAGGAGGGAATTAACAACCCTCTCATATGTTTGCAAAAGCAGATGCAGCAGGGGATAATTCATTATTAAAAGTGCAAATCATTGATGTGAGGGAATAAACAGTCTTCTCCGATTTTTTGCAAAAGCACATGCAGCAGGGGGTAATTCATTATTAAAAGAGCAAATCATTGATAGGAGGTAATAAACAGTCTTCTCTATGAGGAGGACTAACGGGATCCCTGGAATAGGTGAGGACGAACCCAAACAAGACCGTTAAGGGAAATCTGTGATAAATAGTAAAAAATGTTGGGGAACAGAAAAATACAAACAAATGAAAATAAATGAGTCCACGACTTCATTCCTATGGGATATTCAACTCCTGGCCAGCAGGAGGAGGCAAAGAGCACCCCAGCGAATCTGTTAAGTGTAACTACCCTTACCCATAATCCCCAGTCATTCAGCCGAAGGAAAATGGAAAAAGAAGCAAGGGTGAAAAGGTGCCTGAGGTTTACTCAAAAAAAATGCTGAATCTTAATTTAAAAAGAGGACGGGGTGATGGACTCTTCATGCCCAGAAAGAAAGTAATTTATCATCAGGTAAGCATAAATTTTGTTTTCTTCCCTATGGCATGGAGAGTCCACAACGTCATTCCAATTACTAGTGGGGCCCAATACCCAAGCTAGAGGACACGGAATGAACAGTGAGGGAGAACAAGGCAGGAGGACCTTAGCAGAAGGCACCACAGCTTAAAGAACCTTTCTCCCAAAAGAAGCCTCAGCCGAGGCAAAAGTATCAAATTTGTAGAATTTGGAAAAAGTATGCAAAGAGGACCATGTTGCCGCCTTGCAAATCTGTTCCACAGAAGCTTGATTTTTGAAAGCCCAAGAAGAGGAGACAGCCCTAGTGGAATGAGCCGTAATTCTCTCAGGAGGCTGCTCTCCAGCAGTCTCATAAGCAAAACGAATCATACTTCTTAACCAGAGGGAAAGAGTAGTAGAAGAGGCCTTCTGACCCTTATGCTTTCCAGAGAAAACAACAAACAGGGCAGAAGATTGCCGAAAATCTTTAGTAGCTTATAAGTAAAATTTTAGAGCACGCAAAACATCCACGTTATGCAAAAGACGTTTCTTATAAAAAGAAGGATTAGGACAAAAAGAAGGAACAACACCTTAGGGAGAAACCCCTATATAGTGCGAAGGATCGCCTTATCTGCATGAAAAATAAGGTACAGGGAATCACACTGCAGAGCTGAAAACTCAGAAACTCTGCGAGCGGAAGAAATAGCAAGAAGAAACAAAACCTTTCAAGATAACAATTTTATATCAACAACATGCAGCTGCCAAACGGAGCCTGCTGCAAAACTTTAAGAACTAGGTTAAGGCTCCAAGGAGGAGCAACAGGTTTAAACACAGGCCTGATTGTGACCAGGGACTGAACAAAAGCTTGAACATCTGGTAATTCTGCCAGACAGTTGTGCAAAAGGATAGACAAAGCAGAAATCTGAGCTTTCAGAGTACTGACTGACAAACCTTTCTCCAGGCCATCCTGAAGAAAAGATAAAATTTGGTGAATCCTTACCCGACTCCAAAAAAACCGTTTACCTTCACACCAAAAAAGGTATTTACGCCATATCTTATGGTAAATCCTTTAAGTAACAGGTTTACGAGCCTGAAGTAAAGCAAAGACTACCTCACCGCCTTCTAACTGCTAAAAGCCACCATTACTTTCACTAAAGAGATTGACGTGGACACAGCTAGGCCCCAATCCTTGCTTGCAGGGAAAAGTACCCATAAAAGGATTAAATATCTCCAGACACCGTCTTCACACATCCTCCATTGACAGAGGCAAAGAGAATGACTGGGCATTATGGGTAAGGGAAGTTACACTTAACAGCATTGCTGGGGTGCTCTTTACCTCCTCCTGCTGCTGGCCAGAAGTTGATTGGAATGACGTTGTGGACTCTCAATGCCATAGGAAAGAAAACTGAATGTAGGGCAAAATAACTGCAAAATGAACTGCTGTAATAGGATAAACAGTAAAAGAGGAATGGAAAAGAGGTGAGGTTATGATTGTGCTTTGGTGCATATGTTAGTTTTGTATTGTAGGGGATGCAGCCTAAGGGTTACAAACTAAAATAGTTGTAAAAAGACATAAAGGAGGGTGAAAATGTCCGTAAAAACCCTCAGTAGTCAATAAAGTGTAAAATAAGGCTAAGGGAAGGCAAATAAAAGTGAAGGCCAGCTCTTAAATAGTTTTGCAGAATAGGCAAAGCAGCATTGGATGAAAACCTGACATTGCTTTGCTCATTAATAGTGACCAACCTAAAAGCTGTAGAAGCAGGAGGATTTTTTACAGCAAGGCAAGTTGATTGCCAAAAGGATAAATCATAGGGAATTGAGGAGGTTCTAAATATGTCAGCACGTGAAACAGAGACAGATAAAATGTTGTACCTTAAAGGAACAGTCGAGTAAAAATTAAACTTTCATGATTCAGATAGGGCATGCAATTTTAAACAACTTGCCAATTTACTTTCATCATCAAATTTGCTTTGTACTCTTTGTTGAAAACTATATTTAGGTAGGCTCATATGCTAATTTCTAAGACCTTGAAAGCCACTTCTTATCTCAGTGCATTTTGACAGATTTTCCTAGCTAGACAAGGCTAGTTCATGTGTGCCATATAGATAAAATTGTACTCAAGTTTGTAAAAAGCACTGAGATAAGGAGGCAGTCTGCAGATGCTTAGATACAAGGTAATCACAGACATAAAAAGTACATTAATATAACCTTGTTGATTATGCAAAACGGGGGAATGGGTAATGAATGGATTATCTATCTTTTTAAACAATAACAATTCTGGAATAGACAGTCCCTTTAAAGAAATTACTTTATATACCACTCGGTTTGACACATAATTTAAAACTCTCAAATACAACTTAAAGGGACAGTAAACACCTTTTAATTTCATTTCTTTGGTCTTGCAATTGAATAACGAACAATTATGAATAAACATTTTTAAAACAAATGAACATATTGTTGGCTGCATTTGTTTTCAACAGTCAAACTCCACCACCATTTAAATATTTGGAGGAGCCAACCAGGTTTAAATCTGTGGCTGACAAAGCTAGTCAGGGTCATATTTCTAGTAAAAAGTTCACTATTTTGCAGCGGTTATCTGTAAAAGCCCATAGGGGAAAGATATGCAGCAGGGCTAATCTTTAAGAAGTATACAAGGTATATTGTCAGCTATGATAATTAGAAAGGTCCCATTTCAAAGCTAAATTACATGGAACATGGACAAAATAAATAATGAAACCATACTGAGTGCAAGGTTGTTTTGTTAATGCATAACTAGACATTTTATATTAAAATATCAATGTGTTTTCTGCCCCTTTAAAGAGTAGAACAATTTCAGAATGAACAGGGGGTTAGGGAGACAGGTCATCTCATTTTGTATGCAAGATGATAAAGGTGAGTTTTAAACAACTTTCCAATTTACTTTTATCATCAAATTTGCTTTGTTCTCTTGGTGGTATTTTTGAAAAGCTAAACCTAGCTAGGCTCAAACTGATTTCTAAACAGTTGAAAACCGCATCTTAGCTCAGAGCATTTTGAAAGTTTTTCACAGTTAGACTGTGCTAGTTCACATGTGTCATATAGATAACATTGTGCTCACTCCCGTGAAGTTACAGGGAGTGCAGAATTATTAGGCAAATGAGTATTTTGACCACATCATCCTCTTTATGCATGTTGTCTTACTCCAAGCTGTATAGGCTCGAAAGCCTACTACCAATTAAGCATATTAGGTGATGTGCATCTCTGTAATGAGAAGGGGTGTGGTCTAATGACATCAACACCCTATATCAGGTGTGCATAATTATTAGGCAACGTCCTTTCCTTTGGCAAAATGGGTCAAAAGAAGGACTTGACAGGCTCAGAAAAGTCAAAAATAGTGAGATATCTTGCAGAGGGATGCAGCACTCTTAAAATTGCAAAGCTTCTGAAGCGTGATCATCGAACAATCAAGCGTTTCATTCAAAATAGTCAACAGGGTCGCAAGAAGCGCGTGGAAAAACCAAGGCGCAAAATAACTGCCCATGAACTGAGAAAAGTCAAGCGTGCAGCTGCCAAGATGCCACTTGCCACCAGTTTGGCCATATTTCAGAGCTGCAACATCACTGGAGTGCCCAAAAGCACAAGGTGTGCAATACTCAGAGACATGGCCAAGGTAAGAAAGGCTGAAAGACGACCACCACTGAACAAGACACACAAGCTGAAACGTCAAGACTGGGCCAAGAAATATCTCAAGACTGATTTTTCTAAGGTTTTATGGACTGATGAAATGAGAGTGAGTCTTGATGGGCCAGATGGATGGGCCCGTGGCTGGATTGGTAAAGGGCAGAGAGCTCCAGTCCGACTCAGATGCCAGCAAGGTGGAGGTGGAGTACTGGTTTGGGCTGGTATCATCAAAGATGAGCTTGTGGGGCCTTTTCGGGTTGAGGATGGAGTCAAGCTCAACTCCCAGTCCTACTGCCAGTTTCTGGAAGACACCTTCTTCAAGCAGTGGTACAGGAAGAAGTCTGCATCCTTCAAGAAAAACATGATTTTCATGCAGGACAATGCTCCATCACACGCGTCCAAGTACTCCACAGCATGGCTGGCAAGAAAGGGTAGAAAAGAAGAAAATCTAATGACATGGCCTCCTTGTTCACCTGATCTGAACCCCATTGAGAACCTGTGGTCCATCATCAAATGTGAGATTTACAAGGAGGGAAAACAGTACACCTCTCTGAACAGTGTCTGGGAGGCTGTGGTTGCTGCTGCACGCAATGTTGATGGTGAACAGATCAAAACACTGACAGAATCCATGGATGGCAGGCTTTTGAGTGTCCTTGCAAAGAAAGGTGGCTATATTGGTCACTGATTTGTTTTTGTTTTGTTTTTGAATGTCAGAAATGTATATTTGTGAATGTTGAGATGTTATATTGGTTTCACTGGTAAAAATAAATAATTGAAATGGGTATATATTTGTTTTTTGTTAAGTTGCCTAATAATTATGCACAGTAATAGTCACCTGCACACACAGATATCCCCCTAAAATAGCTAAAACTAAAAACAAACTAAAAACTACTTCCAAAAATATTCAGCTTTGATATTAATGAGTTTTTTGGGTTCATTGAGAACATGGTTGTTGTTCAATAATAAAATTAATCCTCAAAAATACAACTTGCCTAATAATTCTGCACTCCCTGTATTTAGGAGTCTTCACCGATTGACTACACTGCATGTCTGTTAAAGGCACTTAGATAAGGAGGCTGTCTGCAGAGGCTTAGATACAAGGTGATCACAGAGGTAAAAAGTATATTAATATAACTGTGTTGGTTATGCAAAAACGGGGAATGGGTAATAAAGGGATTATCTATCTTTTTAAATAAGAACATTTTTGGTGTAGACTGTCCCTTTAAGATGACCTGTAAACGGCTATCACGTTTGCAGGAGTATAAGTTCTGTTTCAGGTCCTTTGAAGGATACAATGATTCATGACACTCATTTGACTAGGTTGAACCAAATACCATATTGCCACTGAATGGTAGGGAGAGAGGGGAATATGGTACGTTGGATAATTGAGTAGAGGCTGCAAACAGTTTCACAAGGAAGGAGTTTTGTTGCAGAATATCAGAGCGTCCAGTAAAATTGTCCCAGCTTTGGCTGCACAGATGGTAGTTATTAGAGGACAAAAAGAACTGAGAATGAAAGCAAAACATTTTCTAGAAAATAAATTAAAATGTAGAAACTTGAACTTTAGAGTAGCAATAAAAAAAATCAACACCATTTTAGAATCCAAATCCCAATATCATATAAAAAAAATTCCAAAACTAATCTGTATATCTGCATTTTGTACCACCAGCAGAACAAACACTGTAGTATGACAAGCGGTTACGTGTTTACCGGCCTTCAAAAAAGTAGATCATGGGAAAAAACGGGGAATGTTCCAGAACTAAGTTCTCAGTTGTGGTTTTGTTTTAAACTGTTTTTTTATAATTACTGACCAAATGTACCCTATTTATTTGTAATAGACTGGAAGCAGCACAATTAACTGCCAGATCTCGAAGATCCTAAGCATAGACCCAATGCCTCTCTTTCACCTGGTGCTACAGCAAAGGAATCCAGTCACCTTAGGCCATATATTCCGCAGGAGGGGGTACAGCCAGTACTTTCGTTCTGATTCTGCATGTTTGCCTAGTTTCCAGAAGCAGACAGGTCACCAACGTGCATTAGGACGGTAGAAATCTAATGTAATTACCTCTGGGTCTTTATTCCACTGCACAATGTACTCCCAACAGCAGTGCGCGTGCAGCACATCTATATTAAGGCTGCAGGGGAAATGCTGGTGTGCTAAATTCAGCAAATCTAAAATAAATAAAACAGAAATAATGTATATATGCAGGTTCACATACTGTATTTATTCATCATTTAAATATGTCATTATTCTGAAACAATACATTTTTGTAAGTTAGAGCCAGTGTTATTGTTCAAATGTTAAACTGACTGTACTGATGTAATTAAAGGAAAAGTTTAGCCTTAGAATAATATAAGATGTGATTTTTAAAATGATATTAGTTGTTTAAAAAGTTAAGAAAAAAGTGTAAAGTTTTAGTTACATTTAAAAATGAGCGTGGACACGACGTAACTAAGTTATCTGGTGTTTCTCTTATATGATCTCTCTTCTGCTTAGATAAAGCCATTTGTAAATCAGGTGAATAGTTACAGTCTCAAAAGGTTTTGTGTTCCATTCAATTAAGAAACTAAACAATTGTTTCATTAGTCTTGTCATTTGTATAGAAAAGATACATTTTTGATGACAAAGGCACAAAGGAAATTCATAATTAGGTGAAGCCCCATAAGCTGTCACTCTGAATGTGACAAATAACAGAAATAAACTTGCTCATATCCTACTGAGAAAGCAAGTGAGTAAATGCTCATCAGTGTATTAAAGGGGCAGTATACACCAATTTTCATATAACTGCATGTAATAGACACTACTATAAAGAATAATATGCACAGATACAGATATAAAAATCCAATATAAAACTGTTTAAAAACGTACTTAGAAGCTCCCAGTTTGACGCTGTTGAAAAGGTTAACTGGAACTCCCACTGAAAGTGGTTGTATACCAAAAATAGCAGACACTTCCCCCCTCCCCCTTCCTCTGTATACGAAAATACTCTTTACACAAACAGGAGCAAGCTGGAGTAGGTAGATATCGGTATACTTCTAAAACTTTAGGCTTGGTTAGGAGTCGGAAAATCAGCACAATGTTATTTAAAAATAAGCAAAACTGGGGGGCGGAGCTAACCAGCAGAGTGAACAGACTTGTGTGTCTGTAGCTCTGCAAGTCAAATCTAATTAACAACTATAATTCTAGTCATAAGAATATTACTTTTTTTATTTTTTGTTGTCCTACCCTACAACAATACTTCTGGGAGCAGGTGATTTGCAGCTACATATCCCTGCTTAGCTGAAATACGCTCTTACACGCTGTGGCTTAGAGACCCCGGTCTGAAAACTAGTGATCGCTCTTTGGGCAAACACCAGAGTTATTCCACTCTGGGATACAAAGAAACCTTCATCGCTCTGCCTAAGAAGAGGTCCGGAACCCTACTCAGCAGCCTCTAAACCCCAGCTCCACTCGTCAGGCTGCTTTGCAGTGAGTCAAAGCGTGCAGTACTCGATCTTAGCCGGGAACTTTGCAGAGAACACCGGCCCATAGCAACAACAGTAAAAGGTACGCTCTGATATATACCCGGGTCACTGCTCCTCAGACCTCAGCTACATGCGAATCAGACAGCACACTTAGATGACCATACGCTGCAGCCGTTTGCAAAGAGCTAAAGCCCTAGCCTCACTTATTCCTCCACCGCTTGCAAGGGCCTGTACTTGTGGCACGAGTCGCCATCTTTCTCTGATATACTGCTGCGCAACTTCTCTCCTCCTTACCGAACTGTTGCTCTGAAATACTTACGCTGCATAAAACATCAGCCTGTTCATGCATAGAGGTACACAGAGGGAACCAAGCTCTTCAGTAATAGTTCTAAATAAAAGGGTTCCTAGATACATGAAAAACGGCCTCATCATCTGTATTTTAATCATCTGTAATGGAGTGAGTACTGCTGTTATGGAGTGAGGGCTCTGAAATATATACAATAATTTTATACAGCTAGCCTATGTGCAGGCTGCCCACCTATTGCTTCAACAAGGCTCCCAGTTATAATCCGGTTATACTGTCAGCATAATTTAAAATAAACACCTTTTAGGAGTGGTCACCCCTGAGCCTTTTTAGGTCAATCTAATCACCTACTAAATTTCTTTTTGTTTGGCTCCTAAGCTCAAGACATACATCTAGAGTAAAAGCTACTCACACACTCTCTCCCTCCCTTTCCTGCTGTATCAGATTGCAGCAGGTCATACCCTCAAACCTTTTCCCGTCTTGGCCTTGTGGTGGTAAAATCCCTGGAGAGAGTGTGCGCCAGACCTGCTGCATCATTTATTTTTGTGGAGGGCTGAACAAGATTAACTACTAATAACAGTTTCTAATAGCTCCCACTTCCACATCGGCGTGAAGTCAGCCTGCAGATAGACTCTGGAAGCAAACAACCTGGAACTGACTTTCTGTTAATCATCTTTAGTTCACGAAGCTAAAGCGTCCAACATGATGGGCTAGGGTCCTCGGTGAGACGGGTGAGGCCCCCCAAATATTAGATGTCTACGAGTCCTTTCTTCTAAAACATAAAATTGCTGATACCATATCCTATCAGAAGCCGATCATAAGGATTTCTACTGCTGTGTTCTATGACTATACATCTTCTGATCAGACAGAATGTCACATTCACAGAAGAAGAAGCTTAAGCATCAGGAAGGCCCTAAACGCACAGTTGCGGATCATTTTCTTAGCAAATCTCAAGTTGATAGAGATTTTTCTGATGAGGACTCTCGTGATTCACCTACTCCTGCTAAGATGGCGGACCTACTTGGTTCTCAAGCCCATGTACACTCTCATTCAGATACCTCGGTTATTGAGCTCGATAACTCCTTGTCTACAAAAATGGACTCACATTATGCCTCACTAAGGCAAGATATCAAGTCATCAGTAGCTGACCTCAAAAGGGATATTGCTTCTCTAGGGAAGAGAACAGAAACACTTGAGCGAAAGAACGAAGACTTAGCCGCAGATCAGTCTAACCTCTTAGCATACTCGCAGTCTCTGGCAGAACAAATTGCAGATGTTGAAACAAAATTAGCAGATCTCGAAGACAGATCAAGAAGAAGTAATCTTCGCATAAGAGGTATACCAGAGACTGTTACAAACCAAGACCTCCCTGACTATCTTAGAGACCTCTTTAAGATCATCCTGGGGTCTTACCAGGAGCAGGAGTCAACAATAGACAGGGCAAATAGAGCCTTACGCCCTAGGAAAGTATCTGCAGAATTATCCCGTGACATTATCATACGCTTTCATTATTTTTCCTTTAAGGAGAAGCTGTTAAGGGCGTCCTTCTTAAACAAGTCTCTACCTGAACCACACCAAAAGATACAGATCTTCCCAGATCTCTCAGTACATACTTTGGCGAAAGGAAGAAGCTTCCATCCAATTACTCAATGCCTGAGGAAACAGGAGATAAAATATAGATGGGGATTCCCTGTGAAGCTTTTTTTTCCAATACAATGGACAGAACTACACCATTCTAACAGTGAAGAAGGGGATAGACTTGTTGATAAGGCTTCACATATTACAATCCTCAACTACATCCACACAAGCTCGTACACACTCTCCGCCTCTAAATGTAGCAGCTCAAGAATGGAGCCCCACTTCTGATCACACGCCAGAACCTGTAAGAAGAAAGGATACGCCTAGACAGCAGACCAGATGAGTGCATTACTTTTATTTTGTCTTAACTGTTTTCTGACATCTAGTAACATATGTTAAGGATTATAGCCATGGACTGTGAATACTTGCATATGGACTCTTTGTTCTGTTCTTTTTTGAGTTTAACTATAGATAATGCGGAAGTTTATGGCCTTCCCAGTTTGGACTTTAAGTCGACTCCTAGTTATAAATTCGTTCTACTGTTTTATATTATTACATATCTGTTAGATCGCATAGGATATTAGATTTCTAGTCTAATTACTAATATGAGTCCTAGATCAAAGTATAATCTGTGTTAGTGTTTTTTTTTTATGCTCTACCTTACTCATACATAGATCTCCAAACAGCTAGACGAGCTACATTAGATACAGATTTATGTACAGTTTTGGAGAGTCCACTAGACATTTATTGTTAAACTATAATACTTTTTGATGTTTTTTATTTATTTTCTAAATAGAAATGTGAACCTCTGGCTTGTTTTACACAGACTCATGTATATTTAGTTAGCTTTATTTCAACTTTACTTGTAAACTCAGAAGATTCGTTTTACCAAATATGGGTCAGGGTAATGGTCACTTACCTTTCTCTAACCCCGTTTCATGCGACAGTTCAGTTAGTTGAACATTACACTACCTTAGGTACACCCATACCCCTACCACCTAGACTCTCGTAGACATATTTAACCCTATGTTTTCATTATATACTGTTATATATATTTGGGGGGCAGTATACCTGTCTCTCTTCACTTTACCTTATATTACTCTTATTTATTTCTACCAGTATTATTATTTTTCTCTTTAGAGCGACCCTTACCTAGTAAGAATCTTTCAGGCTCTTATGTGCTAAGAATTATAGCCCCACAAGAATTAAGAATTTAGACGTCTAAGCCCCCCCCCCCTTTTCCTCTTCTTTCCTTCCCCTCTCCCCCTACATTTACCTTTCCTTCCCTTATTAACGAATACTTGGCATTCATGTACATTATAGTTTAGACACCTTACTTCTTTCGACCTTCTTAGACTACTACTAAGCAGTGTTTACCCGCTGCAGTTAGTCTACTAGTGTTTCTTAACCCAAGAGATAAACATATAGACTAATATCATTTGCTGAACACTGGGATAAAGGAAGTTTTTTCTTTTCTTTTTTCCCTCTCCCCTCCGTCTCACTTTTAGGACCTAGGCTTACCTTGATACGTTCATCATGGATCACAATCCTCACCCATAATGTACAGGGACTTAACTTTCCCACAAAAAGAAGCCTACTCCTGCAAAATCTCAGAAACTTTTTTTTTTTCTGCAAGAGACTCATTGGGTCACCCCTACGAGGTTTCCATTAAAAAACTTCTCCACAGTTTTTGAGTCTTTTTTCCAAATTAAAACGAGGGGGGTTGCTATTCTAATTAAGGATAATATCACTGTGGAGACGCTCCGTGTTGAACGTGACCCAGAGGCTAGATATATGGTGGCGATTTGCAGACTTAACAACAAGATCTACACACTTGCCAACATATATGCCCCTAACACTCGCCAGATCCCATTTCTCAGGAAAATTCTTAGGCTGGTGATGGAGATCAAGAGAGGTACTCTAATATTGGGTGGTGATTTTAATTTGGTGTGGGACCCAGCCATGGACAGATCAAGTGATAAATCTCAAATCCCTACTCGTAATACTAGCTCACTAGCTAACTCTTTTCGTCTCCTGATAGCTCAGTATGGTCTTTATGATGTCTGGAGGGCGTTGAGGCCCACGGATAGAGACTTTACTTTTTATTCCAACCCGCACTGGTCGTTCTCCCGCATTGACCACCTCTTCGTCGAATCACAGACACTAGATATTACGCGCAGCTCTAGCATACAATTGACAGCATGGTCAGACCATGACCCTGTAGTTATGTTATTAAACGGCCCTTCTAAGGCCCCAGATATCCCTTGGAGATATGATGATTGGTTTATAAGGGACCCTATAGCCCAGCAGAAATTTAAGGAACAAATTACAGAATTTATATCTGTCAACGATAACGGCCACGTTCCTATCCAGTATGTCTGGGCCTCGCTTAAGGCTTTTGTCAGGGGCATCTGCATGAAACAGGCTTCAGCTATACGGGGGAGCATGGGCAAATCTATGGCAGAACTGACATGTCTATACAGGTCCATCTCTGACACCCATAAAAATAACCCTACTACTGCCGGACTAGCGCAGCTCGAAAAAGTCTGTGCTGACATTAAACGGTTAGAATTCCTGAAAACTCAACGCATGTTGAGTAGATTTCGTCGGATATACTACTCTCAGAATAACAAAGCTAATTCCCTCTTAGCAAGTAAGCTTAGACAGAGATGGGCTCAGAGAGACGTATCACTGCGATTCAGACGGGTAATACTAAAGTTAACTCACCTAAGAGTGTTGGAGAGACGTTCCGTTCTTATTACGCAGACTTATACAATTTGAAGTGCACACAAGAAAAATGTGTCACCACTGCATACAGAACAGATTGATCGCTTGAAGGCCCCTTTCAGTATGCAAGAACTTATAAAAGCCATCAAACAGGTTAAACTGAATAAATCCCCAGGGCCTGATGGTTTCACTGGGAAGTACTTTAAGACCTTCATTGATATCCTTAGCCCTGTTCTGCTGAGGACCTTTAATGATTTTTCCTCTTCAGGCTCTATTTTAGAAGAATACTTACGGGCTGATATTATCACTATTCTCAAACCAGACAAGGATCCCCAGCATTGCCAGAGCTACAGACCCATCTCTCTGATCAATTCGGACATTAAGATATATTCAAAGATCCTTGCAAACAGATTGGCGAGAGAAATTCTGAGCATAGTTCATAAGGATCAGGTTGGGTTTGTGCCTGGCAGAGAGGGGCCAGATAACACGCGGCGTATCCTGTCGGTCTTGTATGAAGCGAAGAGACTAAATGTTCCTCTCCTGGCCCTGTCACTTGAAGCTAAAAAGGCGTTCGACAGGGTCAGGTGGTATTTTCTATGGGATGCACTAAGAGCCTTTAGCTTACCTCAGCAGTTCATATCAGCATGAATTATCCCAGATGGGGATAAAGAAAGCGCGCTGAAAAAAAGTATGAAGCATAAAACATATCTTAACTAACAAAGTCAGTATGCAACTCTACCGTAAAACCGGTTAGTGATTATGTCCTTGATACAAAAGGGATTCCTGTTGGTTCGTTTCAATATGTTTGTCCCTTTTCGGAAAAGAAGATGATAAATGTATTTCTTCTGAGATGAAGTGGTGAAGTAGACGTAGGCAGCTCCTCTTGGTCCCAGAGAGTAGGGAATAGACTTCCAGTTCATATCAGCAGTCCAGGCACTTTACTCTTGCCCGATGGCAAGAGTTAGAGGTGAGGGATTTGTATCAGAGACCTTTACTATTACAAACGGGACTCGTCAGGATTGCCCGCTATCCCCCTTATTGTTTACTCTCGCTATTGAACCTTTGGCCCAGGCTGTTAGAAATAACCAGGTAGTATCGGGAATGCTGTTTGGCAAATCTCAACATAAAATTGCATTATTTGCAGATGACGTGACCCTCCTATTAACCTCACCCATGACATCTATGCCGGCTGTATTTGATATTATCTCTAGCTTCAGTATACATAGCTGGTACAAGCTCAACTTCATGAAGACTGAGGTTTTGCATATTAACATACCACAGCGCGACCTTGATATGTTAACCCGTAGATTCCCGTTTAAATGGTCCTTGCAAACCCTTAAACACCTTGGAGTTTATTTAAGTACCGATCTAAAGACGGTCATCTCTAAAAATTTCTCAGAGAGAATACCGGAATTCCAGAAGACTCTGGATGGTTGGGAGTTCAGAGAACTGTCCTGGACCGGCAGGATAGCGGCAATAAAGATGGCTTTTTTGCCCAAATTGACCTACTTGTTCCGGTGCATACCTCTCACGATTAGTAGACCCATCCTAAACAGATTACAGAGTATGATTTCTAATTATGTCTGGAAGGGAGAACGACCTCGCACTGCTACGACGACGATCATGAAACCCATACACAGAGGAGGCCTCTCCTACCCTAGCATCCTGCTGTATTATGATGCTGCTCGCCTTTCCCACCTAGCAAATTGGTCTGTTTCGGAGGCCAGTTTCCGATGGCAGGAGGTTGAACAGTCTCTACTGCCTAAGGGTATCTATTTGGCAGATTTGCCTTGGATTCCCCCTCATCTGCGAAAAAGCTTACGTATTGACCACCCGCTGATCATGATGAAGCTTACACATTGGGATACGAAAAGACATTTGCCTGAGATCTCCCCACATCCTTCTTGTGTTCATAAGATACGCACTATACTAATTTGTCTCCTTGAGACCCATCTTTTTATGTGGAGTGATACGGCAGATCTCCCAATTTCGGTTCTTTATCGAAGAGGGAAGTTGATAGATTTCCAATGCGCTGCAAGGGAATTTAATCTCCCGCAAGTATTGCATTTTGAGTATCTCCGCTTGGTTTCCTTCCTAGTGTCTTGGAAACTAGATGGAAGTAGTCTTAGAAAACCCACTAAGTGGGAACACAGATGGATGCTATGTAGATCTCTCAGAGGTTCTTTATCCTTTCATTATAAAATCTTAATAGCGCCTCCAACCTTGACTAAACATAACCAATATCACACGTGGGACAGAGACTTACATACTGTAACCTCTCCAGAGGATTGTTTCCGAGAGCTAGTGAACGCTAAGAAACTGTTACACTGCGCAACCCTCTGGGAGATTTATTACAAAATTACAGTTCAATGGCATCTGGTCCCCACCACACTACACAAATTCTATAAATCTTCCCCTTATGCTGGAGAGAATGCGGTAATCTTGGTACATATCTACATATCTGGTGGGAATGTCCCAAGATAAGGAACTTATGGAGACTGGTGTTTCAAACACTCAATGACATTGGTATTGCAATACAAATCTCTCCCTCTTTGGGCCTACTTCATCATGGAGCGTCTGAGGTCAGTGAAGCAGAAAGATCACTTATGATCTATCTTTTAGTAGTAACTAAGCTAGTGATTGCCAGAGATTTGAAGCAAGTCTCTCCACCACCATATTCGAAGATCATAACCATTATGGAATACATTAAAGTTATATGCCTTCAAAATGCTGAATAAGCTTGATCTTTACTTTAGTATTTGGGCAGGGTGGGACTCCTACCAGACTAGGACTAGAGAGAGGAGACGTGGGAGAGGCTTAAATAGATAAACTTACTGATGCCCCTACTGACGGACTGTTCCCTTCCCTTTGCAATTCCTTCCCCTCCCCCTCTTTTTTTTTTTTTCTCTCTCATCCTAACTACTAGTGTTGAGGCAATTCTTTTATATAATATATCTCTATATGCTTGTTTTTCATTACTAAGCTAACACTACATACTTAAGATAAAGGTGTCAAGTAAGTTCAGTAGGCCTTGTATACTAATCAAAATGTTAGAGTAACTTCATAGGTACTTTCAACTTTTTATGGTTGTAAATGTTTTAAGTTGCCAATATCAATTGGTTTGATTGTAAACCATAGAACTAACCATTGAATACTTACTATTTCGTTTATAATTAAGAAAATGAGATTTCAGAGAGGTTTGCATACCATACAACTTTCGTTTATGTATAGTGTAGAATTGATATGCAACTTATGATCTGTAAACAAAAGCGCACCTGTTTATGTTATGCTACAAATTGAAACCTTGTCACAGTGCTGCTTTTCTTTCTTTTTTTTCACACCTCTCACTTATGTTTTTTTTTTTTTGTAAGTGTCTTATGAATCTCAATAAAAAGAAATATTTAAAAAAATAAAAAATAAGCAAAACTATACATTAAAAAACAAAAAGCTTTATAGGCTGTATAAATGGATAATCTACAAAACATTTATGCAAAGAAAAAGCTAGTGTAAAATGTCCCTTTAACCTGTTATCATTAAAAAAATAAAAAAAAAATAGGGTCAAAACATATAGTATATTTCTGCTAGATCTGTGTTTCCCACACTTTTTATATTCCAGTTTGTGTTAACACTTGAGTACCTGTAATACAATACAGAATAACTAAGTGATGTTAGATGGATGCTTAGAGAAACGGTCACTGCATGTTCTACTTAAAATGCTCTTGATCTAGACCTGGGAATTTCTTTAGCTTTGCTTTAGCGATAAACAGGTTGAGGTTTCTAATACTATATTCTTTCTATGTTGTCCTTGTTTGTCCCTTTTTCTCATTTACTCTTATTCATTTATGCAATGAATGGATGTATAGTATATGCTCCAAAAGCCAGAAACTATATTGTCCCACTAAGTACTTGCCTTGGGTAGAACCAAACTCAGACAAGATCTATAGTACCTTTAAATGATTCATATAGAGCATGCAGCTTTATGAGACTTTCCAATTGACTTACTTTATCATATTGTGCACAGCCTTTTCATTTGCTCCCTTCCTTTCCTGAGGAACCAGCCACCTTTGACCCACATGTGCATGAGTTCACTTTGTGTGTGTATATATATATATATATATATATATATATATATATATATATATATATATGAGTCTGTAATTGGCTGATGACTGTCACAGAGTGATACAGAGGGCCGGTTTTACATTTTAGGTGCCTGTAGGCACAAAAACCTGAAGCGCCCCCCCCCCCTCAAAAAAAAAAGTGGGAAAAAATGAGGACCTTTTTATTATTATTATTTAGGACAACTAAAAATAAATATTAGATGTAAAATTACAGTTTCCCTTTTATGGAGATACACAAATACACACACCAATTGCAATATTTGTTGTAATGGAAGCTACACCAAAAATCAATATTCACTTGACTCAAATGGCCATACAATTTCTATTATGTATAAAACAAATCATGTTAAACTTTTAATGCAAAATATTCTAAAGAAAAACCTATTTAAAAGGGACATAAAATGTTACAGTTTGCTAGGGCATTTTATTATTGCACTAGTGCTTGCACAGAAGTGTGTTAGCCTCTTGCAAAAGAGTTAAACACATAGTCAATGTCAGTTCTGAGACAGCAATACACATCTGTGCAGACCCAAATGGGCTCATAGGACATGTTTATTGACAAGCCATTAGTGTATTGCTTTTCTGGAGATGACTTTGACTATGTGCTTAACATTTTATTGGAGTTAAACACAGTTTTGTGTAAACAAA
This sequence comes from Bombina bombina, assembly GCF_027579735.1. Classification (NCBI taxonomy): domain Eukaryota; kingdom Metazoa; phylum Chordata; class Amphibia; order Anura; family Bombinatoridae; genus Bombina; species Bombina bombina. Next base: position 1,140,381,729 of record NC_069502.1, read on the forward strand.
AGCAATATTAAAACTAGCAGCATGCAAGCTCATCAACCTGTGCAGCCAGTGGAAGAAAACATAAAATGTAGGTATTTTTTCCACTACATGAAAAAAATCTTGTGAACTCTGATATTTTTGGTACAAATACACACAGATGTTACATTTATTTTGTTCTGAAATATAAATATAATATGATGTTGCTCTCAAAGGAAAACATGGAATGCTGTAGATTATATGTAATCCAGGGGTCAACAAATGTGTTTAAAATTAGAAATTCAATTTACCACAAAACAGAAACATACCACACTTACTTGATAAAAGAACAGATTAACAATTTTTAATGTGATGTGTATGTGTGTATATATATATATATATATATATATATATATATATATATATATATATATATATATATATATATATATAAAGACCTTTATAGAACAAAAACATTCATCCTGAAGCAGAATTTAACCCCCTGGCTATCAAAATGCCCTACAGCACATAACAAGTGAATACACTGCAACCCTCTCTGGTAGCCAAGAGGTTAAAGTGCTCTGCTTGTTATGTTGTCATTCTAGGCAGTATTAGAAGCCTTGTACAGTCCTAACCTGTTGTTCTGAAGCTTTCATTCCTCATCAGCATGGAGCTTGGCTGTGTGAGGCAACAGAAGTACATAAAATAAAAGTGAAACTAAACATGCATGGCGAAAATGGGAGGGGTTTAGTTTTAATCTTTGCCCCTCTCTCCTTCATGGCTCCCTCAACTGCTGTAACATATTCCCAATGAAACACTCGACTCTGTAAGCACCTGGCAGCACAATTCTTACTCAAATTAATGCCCTCACAACAATTTTTTTTATTACTGACAGGCAGGCGCCCCTCACTGCAAGGCGCCAGTAGGCACATGCCTACTGTGCCTAATGGGAAATCCGCCCCTGGTGATACAGGAGCTGGTAAATTGAAGACCTTGTAACTTGTCACACAAATCTACTGCTCATTTAAAAATCAGACTAAGTTCTATTAAATGTCCTTCTTGTTATCTTCTTGTTGATTATGCAATTCTACTGTATTTAAAGGGATAGGAAAGTCAAAATTAAACTTGCAGGATTCAGATAGGGCATGCAATTTTAAGACACTTTTAAATTCACTTCTATTTTCAAATGTGCTTTGTTCCTTGCTATTGCTTGTTGAAAAAGAATACACACATATCCTACACTAGTGGGAACTAACTGCTGATTGGTGCCTGCACGCATTTGTCTCTTGTGATTTGCTAAGTAGTGCAATGCTGTTCCTTCAGCAAAGGATAACAAGATAATGAAGCAAATTTTATAATGGAAATAAAATGGAAAGTTGTTTCAAATTGTTTGTTCTAATCAAATCACAAAAGATAATTTTGGGGTTTCCTGCTATCAAAGTTACCTCCATCTTTACGATATTTACATACTTTCATTTCTTTCTGTTTATAAGAATTACTAGGCGATAAGCCTGCCCAAAGGGCAGTCTATGTTTAAAAAATGCAAACCCCCAAGCTAATTTTACTAAAAATAAAAAAAAATTACAGAAAAAAATAAACAAAGCTATCCAAAATAAAAAAAATGAAACCTAAATTAATACCCCTATAAAAAATCCCCCCAAAATAAAAACACCCCCTAGTCTAATACTAAACTACCAATACCCCTTAAAAGGGCCTTTAGTAGGGCATTACCCTAAGTTAAACAGCTCTTTTACTTATTTTTTTTTTACCAATTACACCCTAACAGTAAAACCCCCCACCTAACCAACCCCCCAAAATAAAAAAAACCTAACACTAAAAAAACCTAAACTACCCATTGCCCCTAAAGGGGCATTTGTATGGGCATTTCCCTTAAAAGGGCATTCAGCTCTTTTACTGCCCTTAAAAGGGCAATCAGCTTTTTTACAGTCCATTAAATCCCTAATTTTAAAAGAAAAAAAAGAAATCCTAAGAAAAAGCAACAAATAAGTACTCACCGTTGCTGAAGTCTGGCGGAGGTCTTCTTCCAGGCAGCTCCATCATTTTCTATCTTCATCCTGTGTGAAGGCGGCACAGATCGGAGGTGAGGAGCGGTCATCCTCGATGCACGGATCCGGAGCAGGGGTTCTCAGCGGTGGTCTTCAGGGGCGGTGATCCTGAGCGGCGTGGAGGCTCCTCTTCATCCGATCACTGGTGTACACTAAAAATTGAATGGAAGGTACCGCAATCAATTTGCAATAAAATTTTAAAATCAGCCAATAGGATTAGAGCTACTGAAATCCTATTGGCTGTTCAAATAAGCCAATAAGATTTCAGTAGCTCTCATCCTATTGGCCGATTTCAAAATTTTATTGAAAATTGATTGCGGTACCTTCCATTCAATTTTTAGTGTACACCAGTGGAATGCAAGGTACCTCAATAAATATGGGGTACCTTGCATTCAATCTTCAGTGTGCGATGATCCCATGAAGAGGAGCCTCCACGGCGATGAGGACCGCCGCTGAGGATCTGTGCATCGGGGAAGCCAGCTCTGCATCTCCGATATGCGCCGCCTTCGCTCCGGATGAAGATAGAAGATGATGGAGCCGCCTGGAAGAAGACCTCCGCCGAACTTCAGGAATGGTGAGTGCCTATTTGGGGCTTAGTTTTAGGATTTTTTTTATTTTTAAGATTAGGGATTTAATTGGCTGCAAAAGAGCTGAATGCCCTTTTAAGGGCAGTAAAAGAGCTGAATGCCCTTTTAAGTGCAATGCCCATACAAATGCCCCTTTATAGTGTTAGTTTTTTTATTTTGGGGGTTTGGTGGGTGTTTTTTTTTTTTTTTACTTTTAGTGGGAACTTATTTTTTTAAACGTAAAAACATAATTTGTGTAAGACCTTACCTGATAAATTCATTTCTTTCATATTGGCAAGAATCCATGAGCTAGTGACGTATGGGATATACATTCCTACCAGGAGGGGTAAAGTTTCCCAAACCTCAAAATGCCTATAAATACACCCCTCACCACACCCACAATTCAGTTTAACGAATAGCCAAAAAGTGAGGTGATAAGAAAGGAGCGAAAGCATCAACAAGGAATTGGAATAATTGTGCTTTATACAAAAAATCATAACCACCACAAAAAAGGGTGGGTCTCATGGACTCTTGCCAATATGAAAGAAATTAATTTATCAGGTAAGTTCTTACATAAATTATGTTTTCTTTCATGTAATTGGCAAGAGTCCATGAGCTAGTGACGTATGGGATAGCAAATACCCAAGATGTGGAACTCCACGCAAGAGTCACTAGAGAGGGAGGGATAAAAATAAAGACAGCCAATTCCGCTGAAAATACAATCCACAACCCAAATCAAAAGTTTTAATCTTTATAATGAAAAAAACTGAAATTATAAGCAGAAGAATCAGACTGAAACACCTGCCTGAAGTACTTTTCTACCAAAAACTGCTTCTGAAGAAGAAAAAACATCTAAATGGTAGAATTTAGTAAAAGTATGCAAAGAAGACCAAATTGCTGCTTTGCAAATCTGATCAACAGAAGCTTCATTCTTAAAAGCCAAGGAAGTAGAAACTGACCTAGTAGAATGAGCCATAATCCTTTGAGGCGGGGATTTACCCGACTCCACATAAGCATGATGAATCAAAAGCTTTAACCAAGACGCCAAAGAAATGGCAGAAGCCTTCTGACCTTTCCTAAAACCAGAAAAGATAACAAATAGACTAGAAGTCTTTCTGAAATCTTAATAGCTTCAACATAATATTTCAAAACTCTGACCACATCCAAAGAATGTAAGGATCTTTCCAAAGAATTCTTAGGATTTAGGACACAAGGAAGGAACAATAATTCCTCTATTAATGTTGTTAGAATTCACAACCTGAGGTAAAAATTTTAATAAAGACAGCAAAAACCGCCTTATCCTGATGAAAAATCAGAAAAGGAGACGCAGAAGAAAAAGCAGATAATTCAAAAACTCTTCTAGCAGAAAAGATGGCCAAAAGGAACAATACTTTCCATGAAAGTAATTCAATGTCCAAAGAATGCATATGCTCAAATGGAAGAGCCTGTTAAGCCCTCAGAACAAATTAAGACTCCAAGGAGGAGAAATTGGCTTAATGACAGGCTTGATACGAACCAAAACCGCCTTATCCTGATGAAAAATCAGAAAAGGAGACTCACAAGAAAAAGCAGATAATTCAAAAACTCTTCTAGCAGAAAAGATGGCCAAAAGGAACAATACTTTCCATGAAAGTAATTCAATGTCCAAAGAATGCATATGCTCAAATGGAAGAGCCTGTTAAGCCCTCAGACCAAATTAAGACTCCAAGGAGGAGAAATTGGCTTAATGACAGGCTTGATACGAACAAAAACCTGAACAAAACAATGAATATCAGAAGGATTAGCATTTTTTTCTGTGAAACAGCACAGAAAGAGCAGAGATTTGTCCTTACAAGGAACTTGCAGACAAAACCTTATGAAGAAACTATAAAATCCTAGGAATTCTAAAAGAATTCCAAGAGAAATTATGAGAAGAGCAACATAAGATGTAAGTCTTCCAAACTCGATAATAAATCTTTCTAGACACAGATTTACGAACCTGCAACATAGTATTAATCACTGAGTCAGAGAAACCTCTATGACTAAGCACTAAGCGTTTTAATTTCCATACCATCAGATTTAATAATTTGATTTCCTGACGGAAAAAACGAATCTTAAGCTATAAGGTTTGGCCTAAATGGAAGTGACCAAGGTTGGCAACTGAACATCCGAACAAGAACCATATACCAAAACCTGAGCGGCCATGCTGGAGCCACCAGCAGCACAAACGATTGCTCCATGATGATTTTGAAAAATCACTCTTAAAAAGAAGAACCAGAAGGAGCAAAAATATAGGCAGATTGATAACTCCAAGGAAGTATCAATGCATACACTGTTTCCGCCTGAGGATCCCCGGACCTGAATAGGTACCTGGGAAGTTTCCTTGTGTAGATGAGATGCCATCAGAACTATTACTGGAAACCCTCACATCAGAACAGTTTGAAAAAACACATCTGGGTAAAGAGACCATTCTCCCGGATGTAAAGCTTGATTGACAGAAATAATCCGCTTCCCAATTGTCTAAACCTGGGATATGGACCGGAGAAATTAGACAGGAGCTGGAATTAGCCCAAGCAAGTATCCAAGAGACTTCTTTCACAGCCTAAGGACTGAGAGTCCCACCCTGATGATTGACATACGCAACAGTTGTGACATTGTCTGTCTGAAAAACAATAACGTCTTTCTCTTCAAAAAGAAGCCAAAACTGACGAACTCTGAGAATGCACAGAGTTCCAAAACATTGAATGGTAATCTCGCCTCTTGAGATTTCCAAACCCCTTGCGCTGACAGAGATCCCCAGACAGCCTCCCAACCTAAAAGACTCGCATCTGTAGTGATCAAGGTCCAGGTTGGATGAATCGAAGAGACCCGTAGAACTATATGATGATGATCTAACCACCAAGTCAAAGATAGTTGAACATTGGAATTAAAAGATATTAAAAATGATATCCTAGAATCCCTGCACCATTAATTCAGCATAAAAAACTGGAAAGGTTTCATATGAAAATGAGCAAAGGGAATTGAATCCAATGCTGCAGCCATGAGACCTAAAACTTCCATGCAAATAGCTACTGAAGGAAATAATAGAGACTGAAGGTTCCGATAAACTGAACATAATATAATTGTCTCCTGTCTGTTAGAGACAAAGACATTGACATAATCTATCTGGAAACCTAAAAAAAGGTGACCCTTGTCTGAGCAACCAAGGATCTTTTGATAAAAAGATCCTCCAACTATGTCTTAGAAGAAATAACAAAAGTTGAATCGTATGAGATTCTGCAGAACGAAAAGACTGAGCCAGTACCATGAGATCGTCCAAATAAGGAAACACTGAGAACCTTGAAAAGATTATCAGAGCTGTCGCTAGACCAGAAGGAAAAGCAACAAATTGGTAATGCTTGTCAAAAAAAGAGAATCTCAGAAAATGAAAATAATCTGAATGAAAACAGAAGATATGCATCTATTGTATCTATTGTAAACAAATAATGCCTTTACTGACCAAAAAGGCAGAATAGACCATATAAACACCATTCTGAAAGAAGGAACTCTTATATGACAAATCAAAAAGATTTTCTATCTTTGAATGAATAGTTTTGAACAAAACCCCAAACCATGTTCCTGAAATGGAACTGGTATGAATACCCCAGATAACTCCAGGTCTGAGCAGCGCCTTGAGACCCCAAAGGGTAACCAGCCGCGCCTCACAAGTACGCAACACATACAGGTCTGAAACATACTTCAGAAAAGTGTGAGCCTTTACTGGAATAGCTGGAATATGCTAGAGAGAAAAAAAACTTCTCACAGGCGGTTTTACTCTGAATCCTATTCAGTACCCCAAACTAAGAAGTTTGGACCGAATTGAACCAAACAAATTAAAAAAAGTCAAAACCTGCCCCTTACCAGCTAAGCTGGAATAAAAAACTGCACCTATATGCAAATTTGGGGGGCTGACTTTGATCTTTTAAATAGCTGAAATTCATTCCATGTTGAAGAAAGCTTCCAAATATAAACATGTTACTTGGGGAAGAATTAGGATTCCGTTCTTTATTAAGAACAAACTAACATAAGCTTAAGATTTACTCTTAGTACTCAATCTTGAGGCAACAAAAAAAACTCCCTTCCCCAGAGTAACAGTTGTGAAAAAATTGAATCCAATTGAGAACCAAATAAAGATTACCTTGGAAAAAACAAAATTTATGCTTACCTGATAAATTTATTTCTCTTGTGGTGTATCCAGTCCACGGATTCATCCATTACTTGTGGGATATTCTCCTTCCCAACAGGAAGCTGCAAGAGGATCACCCACAGCAGAGCTGTCTATATAGCTCCTCCCCTAACTGCCACCTCCCAGTCATTTGACCGAAGACAAGCAAGAGAAAGGAGAAACTATAGGGTGCAGTGGTGACTGTAGTTTAAAAATTAAAAAACACCTGCCATAAAATGACAGGGCGGGCCGTGGACTGGATACACCACAAGAGAAATAAATTTATCAGGTAAGCATAAATTTTGTTTTCTCTTGTAAGGTGTATCTAGTCCACGGATTCATTCATTACTTGTGGGATACCAATACCAAAGCTATAGGACACGGATGAAGGGAGGGACAAGGCAGGCGCTTAAACGGAAGGCACCACTGCCTGTAAGACCTTTCTCCCAAAAATAGCCTCCGAAGAAGCAAAAGTATCAAATTTATAGAATTTAGAAAAAGTATGAAGCGAAGACCAAGTCGCCGCCTTACAAATCTGTTCAACAGAAGCCTCATTTTGAAAGGCCCATGTGGAAGCCACCGCTCTAGTGGAATGAGCTGTAATTCTTACAGGAGGCTGCTGGCCAGCAGTCTCATAAGCTAAGCGGATTATACTTCTTAACCAAAAAGAAAGAGAAGTTGCTGAAGCCTTTTGGCCTTTCCTCTGTCCAGAGTAGACAACAAACAATGCAGATGTTTGACGAAAATCTTTAGTAGCTTGTAAAAAAAACTTTAAAGCACGAACCACGTCAAGACTGTGTAATAGACGTTCCTTCTTTGAAGAAGGATTAGGACACCGTGACGGAACAACAATCTCTTGATTGATATTCTTATTGGATACCACCTTAGGAAGAAACCCAGGTTTGGTACGCAAAACTACCTTATCTGCATGGAAGATCAGATAAGGGGAATCACACTGCAAGGCAGATAACTCTGAAACTCTTCGAGCCAAAGAGATAGCTACCAAGAACAGAACTTTCCAAGATAAAAGCTTGATATCTATGGAATGCAGAGGTTCAAACGGAACCCCTTGAAGAACTTTAAGAACTAAATTTAAACTCCATGGCGGAGCAACAGGTTTAAACACAGGCTTGATTCTAACTAAAGCCTGAAAAACGCCTGAACGTCTGGAACATCCGCCAGACGCTTGTGCAAAAGAATAGACAGAGCAGAAATCTGTCCCTTTAAGGAACTAGCTGACAATCCCTTCTCCAATCCTTCTTGGAGAAAAGACAATATCCTGGGAATCTTGACTTTACTCCATGAGTAACCCTTGGATTCACACCAATGAAGATATTTACACCATATCTTATGATAGATTTTCCTGGTGACAGGCTTTCGAGCCTGAATTAAGGTATCAAAGACCGACTCGGAAAAACCACGTTTTAAGGGACCTTGAAGTAGAAGGTCCTGCCTCAGCGGCAGAGTCCAAGGTGGAAAGAATGACATGTCCACCAGATCTGAGTACCAAGTCCTGCGTGGCCATGCAGGAGCTATCAAAATCACTGAAGCTCTCTCCTGCTTGATCTTGGCAATCAGACGGGGGAGCAGAGGAAACGGTGGAAACACATAAGCCAGGTTGAAAGACCAAGGCGCTGCTAGAGCATCTATCAGCGCTGCCTTGGGATCCCTGGACCTGAACCCGTAACAAGGAAGCTTGGCATTCTAATGAGACGCCATGAGATCCAGTTCTGGTTTGCCCCAAAGTTGAATCAACTGTGCAAACACCTCCGGATGGAGTTCCCACTCCCCCGGATGAAAAGTCTGTCGACTTAGAAAATCCGCCTCCCAGTTCTCTACTCCTGGGATATGGATAGCTGATAGATGGCAAGAGTGAACCTCTGCCCATAGAATTATTTTTGAAACCTCCAACATTGCTAGGGAACTCCTTGTTCCCCCTTGATGGTTGATGTAAGCTACAGTCGTGATGTTGTCCGACTGAAATCTGATGAACCTGACCGCAGCAAGCTGAGGCCAAGCCTGAAGAGCATTGAATATCGCTCTTAGTTCCAGAATGTTTATCGGAAGGAGTGTCTCCTCCTGAGTCCACAAGCCCTGAGCCTTAAGGGAGTTCCAGATTGCACCCCAGCCCAGAAGGCTGGCATCTGTCGTTACTATTGTCCAATCTGGCCTGCGGAAGGTCATACCCTTGGACAGATGGACCCGAGATAACCACCAGAGAAGAGAATCCCTGGTCTCTTGATCCAGATTTAGTAGAGGGGACAAATCTGTGTAATCCCCATTCCACTGACTGAGCATGCAGAGTTGCAGCGGTCTCAGATGTAGGCGGGCAAACGGCACTATGTCTATTGCCGCTACAATTAAGCCGATTACTTCCATACACTGAGCCACTGAAGGGCGAGAAGTAGAATAAAGAACACGGCAGGAATTTAGAAGTTTTGACAACCTGGCCTCTGTCAGGTAAATCTTCATTTCTACAGAATCTATCAGAGTTCCTAGGAAGGTAACTCTTGTGAGAGGGGATAGAGAACTTTGTTCTTCGTTCACTTTCCACCCATGCAACCTCAGAAATGCCAGAACAATGTCCGTGTGAGACCTGGCAACTTGAAAAGTCGACGCCTGTATCAGAATGTCGTCTGAGTAAGGGGCTACTCTTCCCTGAATCAGAAAAATCACCCACAGATTGAAGCTCCCCTGCTTCAGCTTCATTATATTGTGAGGGTGTATCAGAGATAGCTACTAAAGCGTCAGAGAGCTCTGTATTTATTCTAGTCCCAGAGCTGTCTCGCTTTCCTTGCAATCCTGGCAGTTTAGATAATACCTCTGTAAGGGTATGATTCATAACTGCCGCCATGTCTTGCAAGGTATACGCAATGGGTGCGCTAGATGTACTTGGCGTCCCCTGAGCGGGATTTATAGGACCTGACACGTGGGGAGAGTTAGACGGCATAACTTCCTCCTTGTCAATTTCTTCTGGTGATAAATCTTTTAAAGCCAGAAGATGGTCTTTGTAATCTATAGTAAAATCAGTGCATTTGGTACACATTCTAAGAGGGGGTTCCACAATGGCTTCTAAACATAATGAACAATGAGTTTCCTCTATGTCAGACATGTTTAAACAGACTAGTTATGAGACCAGCAAGCTTGGAAAACACTTTAATAACTGTGAACAAGCAAAAAATAAAAACGGTACTGTGCCTTTAAGAGAAAAAAACAATCACAGAAACTGCTATAAACAGTGAAAAAAGCAGTAAATCTTACGAAATTTTTACAGTGTGTATAATAGGCTGAAAGAGCATTGCACCCACTTGCAAATGGATGATTAACCCCTTAGTTTCAAAACCGGATCAAAAAAACGATATAAACATTTTTAAACAGTCACAACAAACTGCCACAGCTCTACTGTGGCCCTACCTGCCCATACAACGACTTTGGAAGGCACAAAAACCCCTTAGAGAGGTCCTATATGTTCAGGGGACTCCTTCAGAGAAGCTGGATGTCTCAAGCTGCAAAAACTAATGGGAAATAGGCCCCTCCCAACCTGTACTCACAGTGAGAGGGCCTTAAAAAACTATCCCTAGGCAAAATCTAGTCAGCCATGTGGAAAAACTGGGCCCCAGAATAAAGTTTTATCACCAATATGAAATAAACGTTTATACACCTCAAGCAAACGTTATATCTATTCAGTAATGTGAGTAAATAATAAAAATATTACCCTTTACAGCAAGCATGATACCAGTCGTTATTAAATCACTGTAATCAGGCTTACCTTAAATAAATCCGGTATTGTCAGCATTTTCTAGCTTATCATTTCTCTAGAAAAATTTAAAACTGCACATACCTCAGAGCAGGAGACCCAGCACGCTATTCCCCCAGCTGAAGTTACCCATCTCTTCAGTTATGTGTGAGAACAGAAATGGATCTTAGTTACAACCTGCTAAGATCATCAAAGACCACAGGCAGACTCTTCTTCAACTTTCTGCCTGAGGCTAAAATAGTACCACAAGGTACCATTTGAAAATAACAAACTTTTGATTGAAGATAAACTACATTAATGCACCACATCTCTCTAGTTGCTTCCCTTGTCAAGAGCTGCAAGAGAATGTTAGGTTGCAGTTAGGGGAGGAGCTATATAGACAGCTCTGCTGTGGGTGATCCTCTTGCAGCTTCCTGTTGGGAAGGAGAATATCCCACAAGTAATGGATGAATCCGTGGACTGGATATACCTTACAAGAGAAAAAGAAATATGAATTGAAATCAAATTAGCATTCCAAGAAACAGAATTTATGTTTACCTGATAAATTACTTTCTCCAACGGTGTGTCCGGTCCACGGCGTCATCCTTACTTGTGGGATATTCTCTTCCCCAACAGGAAATGGCAAAGAGCCCAGCAAAGCTGGTCACATGATCCCTCCTAGGCTCCGCCTACCCCAGTCATTCGACCGACGTTAAGGAGGAATATTTGCATAGGAGAAACCATATGATACCGTGGTGACTGTAGTTAAAGAAAATAAATTATCAGACCTGATTAAAAAACCAGGGCGGGCCGTGGACCGGACACACCGTTGGAGAAAGTAATTTATCAGGTAAACATAAATTCTGTTTTCTCCAACATAGGTGTGTCCGGTCCACGGCGTCATCCTTACTTGTGGGAACCAATACCAAAGCTTTAGGACACGGATGATGGGAGGGAGCAAATCAGGTCACCTAGATGGAAGGCACCACGGCTTGCAAAACCTTTCTCCCAAAAATAGCCTCAGAAGAAGCAAAAGTATCAAACTTGTAAAATTTGGTAAAAGTGTGCAGTGAAGACCAAGTCGCTGCCCTACATATCTGATCAACAGAAGCCTCGTTCTTGAAGGCCCATGTGGAAGCCACAGCCCTAGTGGAATGAGCTGTGATTCTTTCGGGAGGCTGCCGTCCGGCAGTCTCGTAAGCCAATCTGGTGATGCTTTTAATCCAAAAAGAGAGAGAGGTAGAAGTTGCTTTTTGACCTCTCCTTTTACCGGAATAAACAACAAACAAGGAAGATGTTTGTCTAAAATCCTTTGTAGCGTCTAAATAGAATTTTAGAGCGCGAACAACATCCAAATTGTGCAACAAACGTTCCTTCTTTGAAACTGGTTTCGGGCACAGAGAAGGTACGATAATCTCCTGGTTAATGTTTTTGTTAGAAACAACTTTTGGAAGAAAACCAGGTTTAGTACGTAAAACCACCTTATCTGCATGGAACACCAGATAAGGAGGAGAACACTGCAGAGCAGATAATTCTGAAACTCTTCTAGCAGAAGAAATTGCAACCAAAAACAAAACTTTCCAAGATAATAACTTAATATCAACGGAATGTAAGGGTTCAAACGGAACCCCCTGAAGAACTGAAAGAACTAAGTTGAGACTCCAAGGAGGAGTCAAAGGTTTGTAAACAGGCTTGATTCTAACCAGAGCCTGAACAAAGGCTTGAACATCTGGCACAGCTGCCAGCTTTTTGTGAAGTAACACAGACAAGGCAGAAATCTGTCCCTTCAGGGAACTTGCAGATAATCCTTTTTCCAATCCTTCTTGAAGGAAGGATAGAATCTTAGGAATCTTAACCTTGTCCCAAGGGAATCCTTTAGATTCACACCAACAGATATATTTTTTTCCAAATTTTGTGGTAAATCTTTCTAGTTACAGGCTTTCTGGCCTGAACAAGAGTATCGATAACAGAATCTGAGAACCCTCGCTTCGATAAGATCAAGCGTTCAATCTCCAAGCAGTCAGCTGGAGTGAGACCAGATTCGGATGTTCGAACGGACCTTGAACAAGAAGGTCTCGTCTCAAAGGTAGCTTCCATGGTGGAGCCGATGACATATTCACCAGATCTGCATACCAAGTCCTGCGTGGCCACGCAGGAGCTATCAAGATCACCGACGCCCTCTCCTGATTGATCCTGGCTACCAGCCTGGGGATGAGAGGAAACGGCGGGAATACATAAGCTAGTTTGAAGGTCCAAGGTGCTACTAGTGCATCCACTAGAGCCGCCTTGGGATCCCTGGATCTGGACCCGTAGCAAGGAACTTTGAAGTTCTGACGAGAGGCCATCAGATCCATGTCTGGAATGCCCCACAGTTGAGTGATTTGGACAAAGATTTCCGGATGGAGTTCCCACTCCCCCGGATGCAATGTCTGACGACTCAGAAAATCCGCTTCCCAATTTTCCACTCCTGGGATGTGGATTGCAGACAGGTGGCAGGAGTGAGACTCCGCCCATTGAATGATTTTGGTCACTTCTTCCATCGCCAGGGAACTCCTTGTTCCCCCCTGATGGTTGATGTACGCAACAGTTGTCATGTTGTCTGATTGAAACCGTATGAACTTGGCCCTCGCTAGCTGAGGCCAAGCCTTGAGAGCATTGAATATCGCTCTCAGTTCCAGAATATTTATCGGTAGAAGAGATTCTTCCCGAGACCAAAGACCCTGAGCTTTCAGGGATCCCCAGACCGCGCCCCAGCCCATCAAACTGGCGTCGGTCGTGACAATGACCCACTCTGGTCTGCGGAAGGTCATCCCTTGTGACAGGTTGTCCAGGGACAGCCACCAACGGAGTGAGTCTCTGGTCCTCTGATTTACTTGTATCCTCGGAGACAAGTCTGTATAGTCCCCATTCCACTGACTGAGCATGCACAGTTGTAATGGTCTTAGATGAATGCGCGCAAAAGGAACTATGTCCATTGCCGCTACCATCAAACCTATCACTTCCATGCACTGCGCTATGGAAGGAAGAGGAACGGAATGAAGTATCCGACAAGAGTCTAGAAGTCTTGTTTTTCTGGCCTCTGTCAGAAAAATCCTCATTTCTAAGGAGTCTATTATTGTTCCCAAGAAGGGAACCCTTGTCGACGGAGATAGAGAACTCTTTTCCACGTTCACTTTCCATCCGTGAGATCTGAGAAAGGCCAGGACGATGTCCGTGTGAGCCTTTGCTTGAGGAAGGGACGACGCTTGAATCAGAATGTCGTCCAAGTAAGGTACTACAGCAATGCCCCTTGGTCTTAGCACAGCTAGAAGGGACCCTAGTACCTTTGTGAAAATCCTTGGAGCAGTGGCTAATCCGAAAGGAAGCGCCATGAACTGGTAATGCTTGTCCAGGAATGCGAACCTTAGGAACCGATGATGTTCCTTGTGGATAGGAATATGTAGATACGCATCCTTTAAATCCACCGTGGTCATGAATTGACCTTCCTGGATGGAAGGAAGAATTGTTCGAATGGTTTCCATCTTGAACGATGGAACCTTGAGAAACTTGTTTAAGATCTTGAGATCTAAGATTGGTCTGAACGTTCCCTCTTTTTTGGGAACTATGAACAGATTGGAGTAGAACCCCATCCCTTGTTCTCCTAATGGAACAGGATGAATCACTCCCATTGTTAACAGGTCTTCTACACAATGTAAGAATGCCTGTCTTTTTATGTGGTCTGAAGACAACTGAGACCTGTGGAACCTCCCCCTTGGGGGAAGCCCCTTGAATTCCAGAAGATAACCTTGGGAGACTATTTCTAGTGTCCAAGGATCCAGAACATCTCTTGCCCAAGCCTGAGCGAAGAGAGAGAGTCTGCCCCCCACCAGATCCGGTCCCGGATCGGGGGCCAACATTTCATGCTGTCTTGGTAGCAGTGGCAGGTTTCTTGGCCTGCTTTCCCTTGTTCCAGCCTTGCATTGGTCTCCAAGCTTGCTTGGCTTGAGAAGTATTACCCTCTTGCTTAGAGGACGTAGCACTTTGGGCTGGTCCGTTTCTACGAAAGGGACGAAAATTAGGATTATTTTTGGCCTTGAAAGGCCGATCCTGAGGAAGGGCATGGCCCTTACCCCCAGTGATATCAGAGATAATCTCTTTCAAGTCAGGGCCAAACAGCGTTTTCCCCTTGAAAGGAATGTTAAGTAGCTTGTTCTTGGAAGACGCATCAGCTGACCAAGATTTCAACCAAAGCGCTCTGCGCGCCACAATAGCAAACCCAGAATTCTTAGCCGCTAACCTAGCCAATTGCAAAGTGGCGTCTAGGGTGAAAGAATTAGCCAATTTGAGAGCATTGATTCTGTCCATAATCTCCTCATAAGGAGGAGAATCACTATCGACCGCCTTTACCAGCTCATCGAACCAGAAACATGCGGCTGTAGCGACAGGGACAATGCATGAAATTGGTTGTAGAAGGTAACCCTGCTGAACAAACATCTTTTTAAGTAAACCTTCTAATTTTTTATCCATAGGATCTTTGAAAGCACAACTATCTTCTATGGGTATAGTGGTGCGTTTGTTTAAAGTGGAAACCGCTCCCTCGACCTTGGGGACTGTCTGCCATAAGTCCTTTCTGGGGTCGACCATAGGAAACAATTTTTTAAATATGGGGGGAGGGACGAAAGGAATACCGGGCCTTTCCCATTCTTTATTTACAATGTCCGCCACCCGCTTGGGTATAGGAAAAGCTTCTGGGAGCCCCGGGACCTCTAGGAACTTGTCCATTTTACATAGCTTCTCTGGGATGACCAAATTGTCACAATCATCCAGAGTGGATAATACCTCCTTAAGCAGAGCGCGGAGATGTTCCAACTTAAATTTAAACGTAATCACATCAGGTTCAGCTTGTTGAGAAATGTTCCCTGAATCTGTAATTTCTCCCTCAGACAAAACCTCCCTGGCCCCATCAGACTGGTTTAGGGGCCCTTCAGAACCATTATTATCAGCGTCGTCATGCTCTTCAGTATCTAAAACAGAGCAGTCGCGCTTACGCTGATAAGTGTGCATTTTGGCTAAAATGTTTTTGACAGAATTATCCATTACAGCCGTTAATTGTTGCATAGTAAGGAGTATTGGCGCGCTAGATGTACTAGGGGCCTCCTGAGTGGGCAAGACTCGTGTAGACGAAGGAGGGAATGATGCAGTACCATGCTTACTCCCCTCACTTGAGGAATCATCTTGGGCATCATTGTCATTGTCACATAAATCACATTTATTTAAATGAGAAGGAACTCTGGCTTCCCCACATTCAGAACACAGTCTATCTGGTAGTTCAGACATGTTAAACAGGCATAAACTTGATAACAAAGTACAAAAAACGTTTTAAAATAAAACCGTTACTGTCACTTTAAATTTTAAACTGAACACACTTTATTACTGCAATTGCGAAAAAATATGAAGGAATTGTTCAAAATTCACCAAAATTTCACCACAGTGTCTTAAAGCCTTAAAAGTATTGCACACCAAATTTGGAAGCTTTAACCCTTAAAATAAGCCGTTTTTAACTTTAACCCCTTTACAGTCCCTGGTATCTGCTTTGCTGAGACCCAACCAAGCCCAAAGGGGAATACGATACCAAATGACGCCTTCAGAAAGTCTTTTCTATGTATCAGGCTCCTCACACATGCGACTGCATGTCATGCCTCTCAAAAACAAGTGCGCAACACCGGCGCGAAAATGAGGCTCTGCCTATGATTTGGGAAAGCCCCTAAAGAATAAGGTGTCTAAAAAAGTGCCTGCCGATATAATCTTATCAAAATACCCAGATTAAATGATTCCTCAAGGCTAAATATGTGTTAATAATGAATCGATTTAGCCCAGAAAAAGTCTACAGTCTTAATAAGCCCTTGTGAAGCCCTTATTTACTATCTTAATAAACATGGCTTACCGGATCCCATAGGGAAAATGACAGCTTCCAGCATTACATCGTCTTGTTAGAATGTGTCATACCTCAAGCAGCAAGAGACTGCTCACTGTTCCCCCAACTGAAGTTAATTCCTCTCAACAGTCCTGTGTGGAACAGCCATGGATTTTAGTAACGGTTGCTAAAATCATTTTCCTCATACAAACAGAAATCTTCATCTCTTTTCTGTTTCTGAGTAAATAGTACATACCAGCACTATTTTAAAATAACAAACTCTTGATTGAATAATAAAAACTACAGTTAAACACTAAAAAACTCTAAGCCATCTCCGTGGAGATGTTGCCTGTACAACGGCAAAGAGAATGACTGGGGTAGGCGGAGCCTAGGAGGGATCATGTGACCAGCTTTGCTGGGCTCTTTGCCATTTCCTGTTGGGGAAGAGAATATCCCACAAGTAAGGATGACGCCGTGGACCGGACACACCTATGTTGGAGAAATAAGCCACAAAGTTCTTCTAGCTAAAAATAGCTAAAGACATAGATTAAACCTCAATTGTGAAAATATAAAAAAATGACGACACAAATGAAATTATTAGCATGTTAATCAATTTAACAATGTTAAATCAAATCATAATCCGATACTTGTTGCACTAAAGTATCCAACCAGAAAGTTGAAGCATTTGCAACTTCAGCCAAATAAATTGCAGGCCTAAGAAAAGGACCTGAAAAAAAATAATTTTCCTTAAATAAGATACAAGTTTCCCATCTGAAGGAAAATAAATACTATTAATGGGAGATGGAACTAGCGCCTACTCTAAGCCCCTTGCTCGGGGGAGGGGTGTGCCTAGTGACCACCAATAGAGTTAAATGAGAAAGGGGACCCCTCAAGCGCCTACCAAACCGGAGGCAAAAGGGGAAAGCAAAATGGGAAAGCACTGTAAGTTTACTACAGTTGAAATTTAATAACAGTTTAAAAACATACAATATATATCATGGATCAATGAGATAAAATAACAGATAAAAACAGTTCAAATTATAGAAACAATGTGTAAAATGTCGACAACAAATAATCAGCAACAGATATTCAACGGTCCTAGACTGAGATTGCACGGGACTGGGTAATGGGTGTTAAACCATATAAAATCAAATAACTAGTGTCCAAAAGTGTTCAATAGTGCGAAAAATCCAAAATTCAAAATCCAGAATGTTAAAAATAAAAATATATAAATATAAAAATCCAGAGTCAATGTGATGAAAACAAGTGTGTCTTTAAAAATAGTGAGTTGTAATTCTGTGGCGAACAAGACAAAAAAATGAAAAGAAAAAATATGCAGTGTAGGCAAAGTGAAAAAATATCAAATAGTAAAAATAGTCACCCAAACCTAAATGGATATTCCTTGTAGTGATCCCACAGTGTAGATAATCCTTGAGGGTGGGAGAGGAGGAGAAGTAGTGTCCACAGGAGTGAAAAAACGTACTAAAAGACTGAACCAGTTTGGCCCAAAAAACGATATCCACCTAAAATACAAAGACAAATATGGTGCAGGTAACTTCACACAATTGTACATAAAAGGGAATAGGCTTACCAATACTCAGTCGACGCGTTTCGGCCCCTGTCAGGCCTTTATCAAGACTGAGTTTATTTAGGAGAATGTGTCCTTATAAAGGGTATTGTAGCCAATAATCAGATTGAATTTTTGCGCCAAAACTTTAAGCTCCGCCCACTTCCTGTTGACTGCATTGTGGGTATGGGCATTGTATTCATAGTAAGGGCATTTTCTCCAATACTATTCCTATATTGGTCCTGTATTCTGCATTGTGGGTATGGGCATTGTATTCATAGTAAGGGCATTTTCTCCAATACTATTCCTATATTGGTCCTGTATTAGTCCTAACCAACTAATCTGTGTTAGCTTAGAGAAGGGAAGTGGTCTACCTGATATCTGTTACGTGTGTATAGTTACTTAATACCAAGGTTAGTACCGGATGTTGACTTCCGGTTGGTACGGACACTGATGTCACTTCCGGTGTATCTGCATATAGTATAGCAGATTTTAGCAAAATTCTAAAATACCCAACTTATTGTGCCAGGATATGGCTATAGTGATTCATCTGTCATAATGAGATTGGATAATTATTTTAGAGAGTAATTATGCTATATGAAGTGTTGACAATTGCCCACGGAGTGTTATTTCCGATAACGGCAAAATGTGACGTCATTTCCGGTTCCGGAATGTCCCCGGAGTTGTACTTCCGGTTTCGCTAAATTTTAAAGTTGTTTCCGGTCCGTTCTTAAGAATAGAAGTGACAGGCTAAAATGATACAGGGTAGTAGTATGGGACAAACATATCAGTTCCGGACTACATAGGAGAGGACATAATCATCTTGTATCTATTAGAAACAGACAGACCTTACTTTTGGATAAACGTGACAGGCTAAGATGATACATGTATGGGACAAACATGTCAGTTCCGGACTATACAGAAAAGGACATAATCATCTTGTGTCTATTAGAAAGACATAACATGTATCTAATAAAAAATTATATAATAATTTTTAAAATTCACTTGTGTGTATCAATTGTAGCTCGCTTGCAAGCTGTATATACAAATGGTGTGAATAAAAAGGTTGTGAATAAAAATGACTACTTGAGTGGGTTACTATAGAAACAAGGGAGATGGCTATTTGGATAGCATAACAAATCAGATACAAATAGATAGAGATAGAAATAAATGGTAATCAGATAAACATCCAGATTAATAGCTTATACAAATAGCTTATGAAGGTAAGTGGGCTTATAATAGCTCATAAAGCCTCATTTCAGGTAATTCCACATATAATATAGAATTGATCAATGTAGATAGGTGGTCGAATATTTTAATCCCCAAAATCGTGACGTCACTACCATGTTTGGGGTGGAATTTAGTTAGTTGCTGAAATTTGCAACTGGGGCCGTGGATCACATTAGATCCGTATCTAAACCACATTGGATGCTAGAGAAATACGCATCTAGGCAAATTTAGAGAGTTGAACTATGATCAGATATGGCCGAAGAACGGCATTGACTAGGTCTTGGCGTCACGACAACTCATATGACCCTATTGGTGGTGATTAATGAACTGTCTCTTGATTAAACATGGAGAAAATAGGGAGCTAGCTTATAGACTCATAAGCCTTAATCAAACTTTGTGGAGATAAAATAATTGATGGTATGGCACTAGAGGGGACTGGTATGTATCTCGGAAATATAATAAAACAGTGGTCATAAATATATACATGAAACCGTGACCTTGCACATTGTATGTGTATTGCAGAGTATGCCCCTCAGGGTCTTCGAATCTAGAGACGTAAAATCATATAAGCTATATCGCCTTAGCAGCTATATACATAGATAAGTTATCTAGTATACTACATAACGATATTCCTTAGTGGGAATAGTTATTTATGGAAAGTGTAGGGCTCTAGTTGTTCTAGTAGTGGGCACATACGACTTTAGTGGGCTGCAAAGAGCTGCAATAAACGGAAGGTTTATCTAGAGTATACCTTAATTCGATGTTTCATTGATGATAACTGATCATGATACACTGGTGTTTCTGGGGGTTTTGATGAGAGGGCATTTATGAGGCAGGATTTATGTGATTTTAAACAAATGGGAAAAGTCCTCTTTATTATTCAGTCCCTTAGGATGGAGGCAGTCAAGGGTAAAGATCCATTTGAATTCTGTAATGAGTAATTTTTTCTCAAAATCACCTCCTCTCCATCCTTTGTTGACTTTCTGAATGCCCATGAAGGACAGATCTTTAATGTTTCCATTATGTTTTAGGGTGAAATGCTTGTACAATGATGTTTCCATGCTGCACTTCTCAATTTGCAACAGATGTTCTCGTATCCTATCTCTTAAAAGCCTTGAGGTTTGGCCCACATATTGTAGGCCACATGGGCATTGTAGCATATATACAATCCCTTTATCTTGGCATCGTATCATGTCATGGATCTTGTGTGTTGCTCCTGTATTATGACATTTAAATGTTGCAGACTTAGTTCCACACTTGCAGGCTTTGCAGGACGGACAGGGGAAGAATCCTCTGATCTTCTTCCCAAATACATCTTTTACTCCAGCTTTCTCTTTTTTTTGATCATAGTTCAACTATCTAAATTTGCCTAGATGCGTATTTCTCTAGCATCCAATGTGGTTTAGATACGGATCTAATGTGATCCACGGCCCCAGTTGCAAATTTCAGCAACTAACTAAATTCCACCCCAAACATGGTAGTGATGTCACGATTTTGGGGATTAAAATATTCGACCACCTATCTACATTGATCAATTCTATATTATATGTGGAATTACCTGAAATGAGGCTTTATGAGCTATTATAAGCCCACTTACCTTCATAAGCTATTTGTATAAGCTATTAATCTGGATGTTTATCTGATTACCATTTATTTCTATCTCTATCTATTTGTATCTGATTTGTTATGCTATCCAAATAGCCATCTCCCTTGTTTCTATAGTAACCCACTCAAGTAGTCATTTTTATTCACAACCTTTTTATTCACACCATTTGTATATACAGCTTGCAAGCGAGCTACAATTGATACACACAAGTGATTTTTAAAAATTATTATATAATTTTTTATTAGATACATGTTATTTCTTTCTAATAGACACAAGATGATTATGTCCTTTTCTGTATAGTCCGGAACTGACATGTTTGTCCCATACATGTATCATCTTAGCCTGTCACGTTTATCCAAAAGTAAGGTCTGTCTGTTTCTAATAGATACAAGATGATTATGTCCTCTCCTATGTAGTCCGGAACTGATATGTTTGTCCCATACTACTACCCTGTATCATTTTAGCCTGTCACGTCTATTCTTAAGAACGGACCGGAAACAACTTTAAAATTTAGCGAAACCGGAAGTACAACTCCGGGGACATTCCGGAACCGGAAATGACGTCACATTTTGCCGTTATCCGAAATAACACTCCGTGGGCAATTGTCAACACTTCATATAGCATAATTACTCTCTAAAATAATTATCCAATCTCATTATGACAGATGAATCACTATAGCCATATCCTGGCATAATAAGTTGGGTATTTTAGAATTTTGCTAAAATCTGCTATACTATATGCAGATACACCGGAAGTGACATCAGTGTCCGTACCAACCGGAAGTCAACATCCGGTACTAACCTTGGTATTAAGTAACTATACACACGTAACAGATATCAGGTAGACCACTTCCCTTCTCTAAGCTAACACAGATTAGTTGGTTAGGACTAATACAGGACCAATATAGGAATAGTATTGGAGAAAATGCCCTTACTATGAATACAATGCCCATACCCACAATGCACAATACAGGACCAATATAGGAATAGTATTGGAGAAAATGCCCTTACTATGAATACAATGCCCATACCCACAATGCAGTCAACAGGAAGTGGGCGGAGCTTAAAGTTTTGGCGCAAAAATTCAATCTGATTATTGGCTACAATACCCTTTATAAGGACACATTCTCCTAAATAAACTCAGTCTTGATAAAGGCCTGACAGGGGCCGAAACGCGTCGACTGAGTATTGGTAAGCCTATTCCCTTTTATGTACAATTGTGTGAAGTTACCTGCACCATATTTGTCTTTGTATTTTAGGTGGATATCGTTTTTTGGGCCAAACTGGTTCAGTCTTTTAGTACGTTTTTTCACTCCTGTGGACACTACTTCTCCTCCTCTCCCACCCTCAAGGATTATCTACACTCTGGGATCACTACAAGGAATATCCATTTAGGTTTGGGTGACTATTTTTACTATTTGATATTTTTTCACTTTGCCTACACTGCATATTTTTTCTTTTCATTTTTTTGTCTTGTTCGCCACAGAATTACAACTCACTATTTTTAAAGACACACTTGTTTTCATCACATTGACTCTGGATTTTTATATTTATATATTTTTATTTTTAACATTCTGGATTTTGAATTTTGGATTTTTCGCACTATTGAACACTTTTGGACACTAGTTATTTGATTTTATATGGTTTAACACCCATTACCCAGTCCCGTGCAATCTCAGTCTAGGACCGTTGAATATCTGTTGCTGATTATTTGTTGTCGACATTTTACACATTGTTTGTATAATTTGAACTGTTTTTATCTGTTATTTTACCTCATGGATCCATGATATATATTGTATGTTTTTAAACTGTTATTAAATTTCAACTGTAGTAAACTTACAGTGCTTTCCCATTTTGCTTTCTCCTTTTGCCTCCGGTTTGGTAGGCGCTTGGGGGGTCCCCTTTCTCACTTGACTTTATTGGTGGTCACTAGGTACACCCCTCCCCCGAGCAAGGGGCTTAGAGTAGGCGCTAGTTCCATCTCCCATTAATCGTTCTCTTACACCTAGTAGGCTCTAGCCGCCACTCTCACCCATTTGTCTGCTGTTCCCCACTATCTAGTTTTGGTTTAAATACCTTTGCTTTTCCCCATGCTATCGATATCTAACATCATCACATCCCCCAGATGGAGAGCTTAGCTTACCTTAGACAAGACATATCTATAGAAGTACACTCAACTACAAAAGCTAATCCTATAATAGATGATGATGATACCTTAGACATTCAATCTATATTTAAAGACCTGGAGAAATTGTTAACCTCAGAAGTAAAATTCAAGGCAGAAATTTCGTTCCTTAAAAAATGTCTTGAATTAGATATCATACCCAAGGGACTCATCACTCACAAAGAGTGTGCATTCCCTCTCTCAGATGGTATATCTGAGAAATGGAGATTAGTGCTAATCAATACATCAAGACAATTGATGAAATTGATTATAGAATATAGGGAGACCTTAACTCTAGAGATGGATCGTGAGATAAAGATAAACGAAGAGATTCTATTAAACCTAGAGAGCCTAGGACATGAATCCAAAGAGATCTCTGACAAAAAAGAGAATCTAATCAAAAAGGTTAAGAAGGTAAGAGAGGATGTAATTTCGAAAAAAACCAGGAAACTATTTAGAGAATTAGAAAGTAGAGCAAGTAGGGATGTAGATACGAAAGAACAGAGTGAATCAGACACTAGGACGGAGGATACCACACCACAGATTAACACTAGGGAAGGTACCTCTAAAACCACACCTAAGTGTCAGGATTCGGTATATGATCAAGAATATAAAACACACCCTAATAGACTTGGTCATTACAAAAAGAAAAATGGTCATGATACACACAGTGCCCCCAGAGACTATCACAGACAACAATATGATCGGAATAGACATACACAACCAACTCCCTTTAAGAGGGGATATTGGCAAAGACCCAGGGGCAATTATAATCATACAAGATATCCTGACAATTGGGATCAGGATACTAATCCGAATGTAAGATGGAGAGAAGAATACTCTCCAGAGAGAAGAAGAGGTTTTTGGCAAAATAGGAGGAACCAGACCCATGAATGGGCATTACCATATCCACACAGACGAAGAAATCACTTCAACCAACCAAGGAGGAATTATTTTGACCAACCAAGAAATGACTATGATGTGGATAGCTCATATCAAGGAAGACGAGGAGGTTATGAAAGGCCATATGAATACAACAGAACAGATTCCTATTCAGAGGATTTTAGAACAAGACGTGAGACTAATTATGACCATGACAACAGAGATACATTAAAGACCCCCCACATGGAAAGGAGGATTGATGAAATCCAATAATAATCAATCTGGAGAATCTCCAAGAGATATAAGCACAAGAGATGAGTGGAATACTCAACAACGTGCAGCAAGGATAGAATCAAGGAATAATTACCTTAATCACGCTACCAATGGAGCAGAATCATCTTCCTCCTCTTTTTTAGGGTTGGACCACAACCACATCAGAGAGAAGTTACCGAGATCACAGAAGACCGTGGAATGGGAAGAACCCACGTCCTCCAGAACAGGAATAAGACCCATAGAGGAAGTAGAGGAGGGGTCAAAATAAAGAAGAAGAAAAAATCTGACACAGGTGTAATCGATACAGAAAATCAGAAGAACACTGATGGCATCTTTAATTTGAGTAACCATACACTGACAAGTGATGAGATAACGATTCTCAAATTCGGGCTCTCATTTGCACCCACTAGGAGCCTTGATAAATTTCAGACCTTCATCAATGTGAAAGAATTCACTAGAAAACTCACCCTCAAGAGTTTTTTTGCCAAATCACCAGTAGAAAATTCTACTTGGGTATCAAAGAAACAGACTATCATAGAAGAAGGAGACCCCTATAGACATACTGGGCTAAAACCCAAATCAATGTTCTATCCGACCAACAGCAAAGGATCAGCAATTGAAGCCTTCGAGACCATCGTATGTAAAGAAATAAGGGATATCCAACCAAAAAGATTGAGGATTAAGAAACATAATCTCACGAACCAACAAATCAGAACGATTACAAATCTGGAGAAAAATCATGAGATAGTAATTAAGCCAGCAGATAAAGGTGGAGGCATCGTCATCCTAAACGACAGTGACTACAGAAGAGAAAATGAACGGATTCTTGGTGACCGTAACACCTATAAGAGACTATCAACAAATCCAGTGGAGACATACAATAAGGAACTAGTGAATATGTTGAATGGAGCTAAAGAACTGGGAATTCTGAATGAGAAAGAATTTAATTATATCAAAGTCAACTATCCCATTACTCCAGTGATGTATCACCTTCCGAAGATTCACAAATCTCTTCAAAATCCACCAGGGAGACCCATAATATCCGGTATTGGCTCCCTAAGCAGCAATTTGTCTGAATACGTCGATCTGAATTTACAAAAATATGTAAGACTACTTCCATCTTACCTCAAAGATTCAACCCAAGTGTTAAATCTGTTGGAAGAATTCATTTGGGAAGAAGGATTCATCATGGTTACATGTGACGTAGCATCCCTGTACACCAGTATCCCACACGAACAGGGGATAGAAGCGGTAGAATTCTTTCTCACAAAAGATGCTGAAATGCCAACAGACCACATGGAATTTATACTGGAAAGTATCAGATTCATTCTAAATCACAACTACTTCTACGATAATGGAAACTATTACCAACAAGTCTGTGGCACGGCTATGGGGACCAGGTTCGCGCCAAGTTACTCAAACCTCTATATGGGGAGGTGGGAACATATCTTCTGGGAATCCTGCCCAGCGAGCGCGGACCTGGTCCTCTACCGGCGCTACATAGACGACATCCTGATGGTATGGAAGGGGACTAAGGAGGATTTGGACTTCACGATCGAAGTGATGAATAACAACTCAAACAACTTGAAATTCACGTACCAGTGGAGCACTGAGGAAATAACCTTCCTAGACCTAAAGATAAAGATCAACAAAGGAGAGATAGAAACCTCCACACACTTCAAGGATGTGGATAGCAACAACTATATTCACATGATGAGCTGCCACCATAACAACTGGAAGAGTAACATACCGAAGGGGCAGTTATTGAGAATGAGGAAAAATTGCTCACACCAAGAAAAGTGGGAAGAACAGTCCCAAGTGATTAAATCAAAATTCCTAGAGAGAGGACACACCGAATGGATGTTGGATCAGAAAATATCCGAAGTAGAGAAGATTGAACGCACATATCTGATTAAATACAAGGCGAAAGCTAAAGAGGAGAAGAACGATTTCCTCGATATACCAATGATCACCGAATATAGTCAGAATAAGGATATTATTGAGAAAATCTTCAATAAGCACTGGGCTCTTCTGAAAGAGGATGAACTGATTGGTGAGAAATTACCTCCCAAACCTAGGTTCATATATAGGAAAACTAAAAATCTGAGGAATAGGATTGCACTCAGTATTCTTAAAAAAGAGAAAGCTGGAGTAAAAGATGTATTTGGGAAGAAGATCAGAGGATTCTTCCCCTGTCCGTCCTGCAAAGCCTGCAAGTGTGGAACTAAGTCTGCAACATTTAAATGTCATAATACAGGAGCAACACACAAGATCCATGACATGATACGATGCCAAGATAAAAGGGATTGTATATATGCTACAATGCCCATGTGGCCTACAATATGTGGGCCCAACGTCAAGGCTTTTAAGAGATAGGATACGAGAACATCTGTTGCAAATTGAGAAGTGCAGCATGGAAACATCATTGTACAAGCATTTCACCCTAAAACATAATGGAAACATTAAAGATCTGTCCTTCATGGGCATTCAGAAAGTCAACAAAGGATGGAGAGGAGGTGATTTTGAGAAAAAATTACTCATTACAGAATCCAAATGGATCTTTACACTTGACTGCCTCCATCCTAAGGGACTGAATAATAAAGAGGACTTTTCCCATTTGTTTAAAATCACATAAATCCTGCCTCATAAATGCCCTCTCGTCAAAACCCTCAGAAACACCAGTGTATCACGATCAGTTATCATCGATGAAACATCGAATTAAGGTATACTCTAGATAAACCTTCCGTTTATTGCAGCTCTTTGCAGCCCACTAAAGTCGTATGTGCCCACTACTAGAACAACTAGAGCCCTACACTTTCCATAAATAACTATTCCCACTAAGGAATATCGTTATGTAGTATACTAGATAACTTATCTATGTATATAGCCGCTAAGGCGATATAGCTTATATGATTTTACGTCTCTAGATTCGAAGACCCTGAGGGGCATACTCTGCAATACACATACAATGTGCAAGGTCACGGTTTCATGTATATATTTACGACCACTGTTTTATTATATTTCCGAGATACATACCAGTCCCCTCTAGTGCCATACCATCAATTATTTTATCTCCACAAAGTTTGATTAAGGCTTATGAGTCTATAAGCTAGCTCCCTATTTTCTCCATGTTTAATCAAGAGACAGTTCATTAATCACCACCAATAGGGTCATATGAGTTGTCGTGACGCCAAGACCTAGTCAATGCCGTTCTTCGGCCATATCTGATCATAGTTCAACTATCTAAATTTGCCTAGATGCGTATTTCTCTAGCATGGTTTAGATACGGATCTAATGTGATACACGGCCCCAGTTGCAAATTTCAGCAACTAACTAAATTCCACCCCAAACATGGTAGTGACGTCACGATTTTGGGGATTAAAATATTCGACCACCTATCTACATTGATCAATTCTATATTATATGTGGAATTACCTGAAATGAGGCTTTATGAGCTATTATAAGCCCACTTACCTTCATAAGCTATTTGTATAAGCTATTAATCTGGATGTTTATCTGATTACCATTTATTTCTATCTCTATCTATTTGTATCTGATTTGTTATGCTATCCAAATAGCCATCTCCCTTGTTTCTATAGTAACCCACTCAAGTAGTCATTTTTATTCACAACCTTTTTATTCACACCATTTGTATATACAGCTTGCAAGCGAGCTACAATTGATACACACAAGTGAATTTTAAAAATCATTATATAATTTTTTATTAGATACATGTTATGTCTTTCTAATAGACACAAGATGATTATGTCCTTTTCTGTATAGTCCGGAACTGACATGTTTGTCCCATACATGTATCATCTTAGCCTGTCACGTTTATCCAAAAGTAAGGTCTGTCTGTTTCTAATAGATACAAGATGATTATGTCCTCTCCTATGTAGTCCGGAACTGATATGTTTGTCCCATACTACTACCCTGTATCATTTTAGCCTGTCACGTCTATTCTTAAGAACGGACCGGAAACAACTTTAAAATTTAGCGAAACCGGAAGTACAACTCCGGGGACATTCCGGAACCGGAAATGACGTCACATTTTGCCGTTATCGGAAATAACACTCCGTGGGCAATTGTCAACACTTCATATAGCATAATTACTCTCTAAAATAATTATCCAATATCATTATGACAGACGAATCACTATAGCCATATCCTGGCACAATAAGTTGGGTATTTTAGAATTTTGCTAAAATCTGCTATACTATATGCAGATACACCGGAAGTGACATCAGTGTCCGTACCAACCGGAAGTCAACATCCGGTACTAACCTTGGTATTAAGTAACTATACACACGTAACAGATATCAGGTAGACCACTTCCCTTCTCTAAGCTAACACAGATTAGTTGGTTAGGACTAATACAGGACCAATATAGGAATAGTATTGGAGAAAATGCCCTTACTATGAATACAATGCCCATACCCACAATGCACAATACAGGACCAATATAGGAATAGTATTGGAGAAAATGCCCTTACTATGAATACAATGCCCATACCCACAATGCAGTCAACAGGAAGTGGGCGGAGCTTAAAGTTTTGGCGCAAAAATTCAATTTGATTATTGGCTACAATACCCTTTATAAGGACACATTCTCCTAAATAAACTCAGTCTTGATAAAGGCCTGACAGGGGCCGAAACGCGTCGACTGAGTATTGGTAAGCCTATTCCCTTTTATGTACAATTGTGTGAAGTTACCTGCACCATATTTGTCTTTGTATTTTAGGTGGATATCTGTTTTTGGACCTAACTGGTTCAGTCATTTAGTACGTTTTTTCACTCCTGTGGACACTACTTCTCCTCCTCTCCCACCCTCAAGGATTATCTACACTGTGGGATCACTACGAGGAATATCCATTTAGGTTTGGGTGACTATTTTTACTATTTGATATTTTTTCACTTTGCCTACACTGCATATTTTTTCTTTTCATATATTTTTTCTTTTCATTTTTTTGTCTTGTTCGCCACAGAATTACAACTCACTATTTTTAAAGACACACTTGTTTTCATCACATTGACTCTGTATTTTTATATTTATATATTTTTATTTTTAACATTCTGGATTTTGAATTTTGGATTTTTCGCACTATTGAACACTTTTGGACACTAGTTATTTGATTTTATATGGTTTAACACCCATTACCCAGTCCCGTGCAATCTCAGTCTAGGACCGTTGAATATCTGTTGCTGATTATTTGTTGTCGACATTTTACACATTGTTTGTATAATTTGAACTGTTTTTATCTGTTATTTTATCTCATGGATCCATGATATATATTGTATGTTTTTAAACTGTTATTAAATTTCAACTGTAGTAAACTTACAGTGCTTTCCCATTTTGCTTTCCCCTTTTGCCTCCGGTTTGGTAGGCGCTTGGGGGGTCCCCTTTCTCACTGGAAAATAAATACTATTTTCTATAGGAATAGTAGTATGTTTAGCAAGAGTAGAGATAGCCCCATTAACTTTGGGGATCTTCCTCAAAACATTAAACTAACTGCCGGCAAAGGATACAATTTAAAAACCTTAAAGAATGAATAAAAGAAGTCCCAGGCTTATTCCATTCCCTAGTATCATGAACTGGGAAAAAAACCTCTGAAGAAACCACAGGAGGTTAATGAGCAGAATTTAAATGTTAGCTAGTCTTAAATCAAAAGAACTAGACTCCTCAATATCCAATATAATCAACACCTTTTCAACAACGAATGTACTCTATTTAAAAAAAAAAAAAGTAGATTTGTTAGTGTCAAATATCTGATGAAGTATATTCTAAATGAGAAAAAACATCATCAGAGAAGGATAATTCAGTATGTTGTCGGTCATTTAAAAATTCATCAACTAAATGAGAAGTTTAAAAAAGACCTATAAATTTTATTAGAAGGCGGGATGTCAGACAAAGCCTTTAGGATAGAATCAGAAAAACATTCTCATAGATTCCTAGGTATATCTTGTACATTAGATGTAAAAAGAATAGCAATAGATAATGCATAATACTAATGGACTCTGCATGTAAAAGTTTATCATGATAATTTATTACAAACCATAGCTAAAGATAAAATTCATAACATTAAAATAAATGAACTTAGCTTTGGTAGGACTGATATCAGTCATCAGGAATCCAACAGTATTTTCTGATACAGGAACAGTTTTTGGAATATCTTGCAATATGTAATAGAAAAACAACATATAAAGCAAAATTATCAAATTCCTTAAATGACAGTTTCAGGAATGGGAAAAAAATGCAAACAGAACAAGCCTCTAGAAACCAGAAGCAACTAAAAAGTGAGACTGAAATAATGTGAAAAAAAACTGGCGCCAAGTATAACACCCATATTTTTTGGCGCCAAGAATGACGCCCATATTTTTTAGCGCCAAAAACGTTCGCAACACACTACTTCAAAAACGACGCAACCACATGAAAACTTCCGGCGTCAACTATGATGCCGGAAATTACGAATTTTTTTGTGCCAAAAAAGTCTCGCGCCAAGAATGACACAATAAATTGAAGCATTTTCCGCACCCGCGAGCCTAAAAGTCTGCAATTTAGAAAAAAAGTCTATTGAAAATTTTCTAAGGTAAGAAAAATATAAATTCATATGCATTTTCCCAAAAAAATGAAACTGACAGTCTGAAAGAAGGAATACTGATTATCCTGAATCATGGCAAATATAAGTTTAACACATATATTTAGAACTTTACATATAAAGTGCCCAACCATAGCTTAGAGCGTCATGAATAGAAATAAGACTTACTTACCCTAAGACACTCATCTACATATAGTAGATAGCCAAACCAGTACTGAAACGAGAATTAGTAGAGGTAATGGTATATAAGAGTATATCGTCGATCTGAAAAGGGAGGTAGGAGAAGAAATCTCTACGACCGATAACAGAGAACCTATGAAATAGATCCCCTAGAGGAAGGCCATGGTATTCAAATAGGCAATACTCTCTTCACATCCCTCTGACATTCACTGCACTCTGAGAGGAAAACCGGGCTTCAGCCTGCTGCAAAGCGCATATCAACGTAGAAATCTAGCACAAACTTACTTCACCACCTCCATGGGAGGCAAAGTTTGTAAAACTGAATTGTGGGTGTGGTGAGGGGTGTATTTATAGGCATTGAGGTTTGGGAAACTTTGCCCCTCCTGGTAGGAATGTATATCCCATACGTCACTAGCTCATGGACTCTTGCCAATTACATGAAAGAAAGAGCTGTTTAACTTAGGGCAATGCACTACAAAAGGCCCTTTAAGGGCTATTGGTAGTTTAGTTTAGATTGGGGGGGGGGGTTATTTTGGAGGGGCTTTTTTATTTTCATAGGGATTAGGTTTAATTTTTTTTATTTTTTGATAATTTTGTTTATTTTTTTCTGTAATGTTAGACTTTTATTTTTTGTAATGTTAGAATCATTTTTTGTAATTTAATGTTAGGATTTTTTATTTTAAGTGTAATTTAGTAGTAATTGGGGTTAATTTAGGGGGTGTAAGGTTAGGGGGCTTAGTAATTAAATTAGTTATTTGCGTTGTGGGGGGTTGGCGGTTTAGGAGTTAATAGGTTAATTAGGTTTATTGCGATATGGGGGGTTGGCAGTTTAGGGGTTAATAGGTTAATTAGGTTTATTGTGATGTGGGGGTTTGTTGGTTTAGGTGTTAATAGTATAATCAGTTAGTTGGCACTGAAGGGTTTGGCGGTTTAGTGGTTAATATTGTCATTTATTTAGTTGGCATTGTGGGGTTTGGTGGTGTAAGGGGTAGGTAGTTTCTGTTGTGGGAGTTTAGCGATTTAATGGTTAGTTTGTTTTGTTAATACTTAGTATGGGCGCTTATGTTTATTTTTTTTCTTAATACTTCATTCGGGCGGTTAGTTTATTTTTTCTTAATACTTCGTGTGGGCGGTTAGTTTTTTTGTTCTTAATACTTTGTGCAGGCGGTTTGTTTTTTATTTTTATTTCTTGCGGGCGGTTACGTGTTTTTTAGTTATTTAATGCGGATGGTTGCATGTTTTTTTTAAGGCTTCGTTTGCCTACGCTGCAGCCACATGGGTTCTTTCACCACCCTGCCATTTACGGAATCCACCGGGATACAGGTGGATTCTTTTGGCTGCGCATGCAGCAGTGTTAATTTTTAAGTTAAATTTCGATTTAGTCTTAGTTTTAGTCTTTTGACTAAAATGCCATTTTAGTTTTACTCGTATTTAAGTCATCTTATTTTTTTTAGTTTTAGTCAACTAAATCTCCAGTAGATTTTAGTCAACTAAAATCTAAGGGGTTTAGTTAAAGTGTAATGCATTATTTAAACAATTTCCAAACTCATTATATACTCCAAGAGCAAACATAACACTTGTTATTATTTATGGTATTAAGGTTTGAACATGCAATACAGATACAGATTTAGCCGTTGTTATATACAACGTCTTTATTAAACTTATATTCACATGATGAGCTGCCACCATAACAACTGGAAGAGTAACATACCGAAGGGGCAGTTATTGAGAATGAGGAAAAATTGCTCACACCAAGAAAAGTGGGAAGAACAGTCCCAAGTGATTAAATCAAAATTCCTAGAGAGAGGATACACCGAATGGATGTTGGATCAGAAAATATCCGAAGTAGAGAAGATTGAACGCACAGATCTGATTAAATACAAGGCGAAAGCTAAAGAGGAGAAGAACGATTTCCTCGATATACCAATGATCACCGAATATAGTCAGAATAAGGATATTATTGAGAAAATCTTCAATAAGCACTGGGCTCTTCTGAAAGAGGATGAACTGATTGGTGAGAAATTACCTCCCAAACCTAGGTTCATATATAGGAAAACTAAAAATCTGAGGAATAGGATTGCACCCAGTATTCTTAAAAAAGAGAAAGCTGGAGTAAAAGATGTATTTGGGAAGAAGATCAGAGGATTCTTCCCCTGTCCGTCCTGCAAAGCCTGCAAGTGTGGAACTAAGTCTGCAACATTTAAATGTCATAATACAGGAGCAACACACAAGATCCATGACATGATACGATGCCAAGATAAAAGGGATTGTATATATGCTACAATGCCCATGTGGCCTACAATATGTGGGCCAAACGTCAAGGCTTTTAAGAGATAGGATACGAGAACATCTGTTGCAAATTGAGAAGTGCAGCATGGAAACATCATTGTACAAGCATTTCACCCTAAAACATAATGGAAACATTAAAGATCTGTCCTTCATGGGCATTCAGAAAGTCAACAAAGGATGGAGAGGAGGTGATTTTGAGAAAAAATGACTCATTACAGAATCCAAATGGATCTTTACCCTTGACTGCCTCCATCCTAAGGGACTGAATAATAAAGAGGACTTTTCCCATTTGTTTAAAATCACATAAATCCTGCCTCATAAATGCCCTCTCGTCAAAACCCCCAGAAACACCAGTGTATCATGATCAGTTATCATCAATGAAACATCGAATTAAGGTATACTCTAGATAAACCTTCCGTTTATTGCAGCTCTTTGCAGCCCACTAAAGTCGTATGTGCCCACTACTAGAACAACTAGAGCCCTACACTTTCCATAAATAACTATTCCCACTAAGGAATATCGTTATGTAGTATACTAGATAACTTATCTATGTATATAGCCGCTAAGGCGATATAGCTTATATGATTTTACGTCTCTAGATTCGAAGACCCTGAGGGGCATACTCTGCAATACACATACAATGTGCAAGGTCACGGTTTCATGTATATATTTACGACCACTGTTTTATTATATTTCCGAGATACATACCAGTCCCCTCTAGTGCTATACCATCAATTATTTTATCTCCACAAAGTTTGATTAAGGCTTATGAGTCTATAAGCTAGCTCCCTATTTTCTCCATGTTTAATCAAGAGACAGTTCATTAATCACCACCAATAGGGTCATATGAGTTGTCGTGACGCCAAGACCTAGTCAATGCCGTTCTTCGGCCATATCTGATCATAGTTCAACTATCTAAATTTGCCTAGATGCGTATTTCTCTAGCATCCAATGTGGTTTAGATACAGATCTAATGTGATACACGGCCCCAGTTGCAAATTTCAGCAACTAACTAAATTCCACCCCAAACATGGTAGTGACGTCACGATTTTGGGGATTAAAATATTCGACCACCTATCTACATTGATCAATTCTATATTATATGTGGAATTACCTGAAATGAGGCTTTATGAGCTATTATAAGCCCACTTACCTTCATAAGCTATTTGTATAAGCTATTAATCTGGATGTTTATCTGATTACCATTTATTTCTATCTCTATCTATTTGTATCTGATTTGTTATGCTATCCAAATAGCCATCTCCCTTGTTTCTATAGTAACCCACTCAAGTAGTCATTTTTATTCACAACCTTTTTATTCACACCATTTGTATATACAGCTTGCAAGCGAGCTACAATTGATACACACAAGTGAATTTTAAAAATTATTATATAATTTTTTATTAGATACATGTTATGTCTTTCTAATAGACACAAGATGATTATGTCCTTTTCTGTATAGTCCGGAACTGACATGTTTGTCCCATACATGTATCATCTTAGCCTGTCACGTTTATCCAAAAGTAAGGTCTGTCTGTTTCTAATAGATACAAGATGATTATGTCCTCTCCTATGTAGTCCGGAACTGATATGTTTGTCCCATACTACTACCCTGTATCATTTTAGCCTGTCACGTCTATTCTTAAGAACCGACCGGAAACAACTTTAAAATTTAGCGAAACCGGAAGTACAACTCCGGGGACATTCCGGAACCGGAAATGACGTCATATTTTGCCGTTATCGGAAATAACACTCCGTGGGCAATTGTCAACACTTCATATAGCATAATTACTCTCTAAAATAATTATCCAATCTCATTATGACAGACGAATCACTATAGCCATATCCTGGCACAATAAGTTGGGTATTTTAGAATTTTGCTAAAATCTGCTATACTATATGCAGATACACCGGAAGTGACATCAGTGTCCGTACCAACCGGAAGTCAACATCCGGTACTAACCTTGGTATTAAGTAACTATACACACGTAACAGATATCAGGTAGACCACTTCCCTTCTCTAAGCTAACACAGATTAGTTGGTTAGGACTAATACAGGACCAATATAGGAATAGTATTGGAGAAAATGCCCTTACTATGAATACAATGCCCATACCCACAATGCACAATACAGGACCAATATAGGAATAGTATTGGAGAAAATGCCCTTACTATGAATACAATGCAGAAAAGTGTGTTAACCCTTTGCGGTAGATTTATGCAACTCTATAAAGTGTGGTTTCCCAAAACCCACACTGAAAAAATATTAAGTATACACAATTAGAGTGCGCTAAAACAGCTCTACCTATAAAGTAATAGCACTATATAGAATATAAATATAAATAAAAATATGCTATAAAATGTGTTATATTTCAAACAATACAAAATATAAAATATTAACAAATTTAATAAATCTATAATTAAATTTTATTATTTATTACATAAAATTGAACAGTTGTATATAAGGTGCACCTTATTCAATATATATTACAATCAAATATTTAAAATCACTAAGAAATCTCAATTGACCAAAGATATCTCCCCAATACTTCTTACTCAGTATTTGATAAAATGGCTTTGTTGCAAAAAGATATATGCTGGCTTTGTTGCAAATATTTATACTGAGAAGTGTAACAAAATCCGTTGTCAACAAAAATGTCCTCTGATACAATATATCATTTAGACCGTTAGAAGACTTTCCAATAAAAACAATGAAAAAGCAGTTTGTTATTTTTGGGGTACCCCTTATTGGAGACAATTACTATTCAGAGTCAATTGTTAGGTGGCGGTGAATACAATGCCCATACCCACAATGCAGTCAACAGGAAGTGGGCGGAGCTTAAAGTTTTGGCGCAAAAATTCAATCTGATTATTGGCTACAATACCCTTTATAAGGACACATTCTCCTAAATAAACTCAGTCTTGATAAAGGCCTGACAGGGGCCGAAACGCGTCGACTGAGTATTGGTAAGCCTATTCCCTTTTATGTACAATTGTGTGAAGTTACCTGCACCATATTTGTCTTTGTATTTTAGGTGGATATCTGTTTTTGGACCAAACTGGTTCAGTCATTTAGTACGTTTTTTCACTCCTGTGGACACTACTACTCCTCCTCTCCCACCCTCAAGGATTATCTAAACAATTTCCAAACTCATTATATACTCCAGGAGCAAACATAACACTTGTTATTATTTATGGTATTAAGGTTTGAACATGCAATACAGATACAGATTTAGCCGTTGTTATATACAACGTCTTTATTAAACTTAAAATTAAATAAAACCATGTTTCATAAACAAACAAGTGTAACTTTAAAATATAAAACAAACAAACTGTAAACTGTATTGGCTGTAACGCCACTGCACAAATTACCCAATATAAAAACTTAAACAAGTATCAAGTAACTCAACACGACAAAATGTTTCTGTAGCTAGCACAGGCACAGCATAACTTAAACCCATGCTCATGGGTTATTCTTATTTCTATAGGAAGACTCAGTTGATTGTTCACAGATTTAAAAATATTTCGGCAACAAAATTAACACTGCTCTAGAACTTCCAAACTCATTATGTACTGCAGGAGTAAAGGTTTATTAACCTGTTTTTATTTACGGTATTAAGGTTTGAACATGCAATACAGATTTAACTGTTGTGGTATATAACGTCTTTATTTATCTTAAAACTAAATAAAACCAAATTTGGTAAATAAACAAGAAGATAGCCTTGCTTTTTTTTTTCCTTTTCAAAAAAGCATTAATTAGATATGGATTGATTATAACACCTTGCATAAAGTGTTAATTTTGACAGCAAATTTTGATTTAGTTTTAGTCATAGTCTGTTTACTAAAATGCCATTTTAGTTTTAGTCTTATTTTAGTTAACAGAATTTTTGTTAGTTTTATTGTCATTTTAGTCTAGTTTTAGTCAACGAAATTAACACTGGCGCTCAGCCAACATTCCTTTAAAGATGCGTGCGCAACTGGCGACACCAACGGACGCGTTACAAACGCAATTATTGTATAGATAAGGTCCATGAATGGTCATGGATTTTTGCATAAAGTGTTGATTGCTCCCTTTGCAAACTATACAGTTACTCAACACATTATTTTGATAATACAGAGAGTTAAAGAGTTTTATAAGCTAAACACAAAGTTTTTTCTCATCTGTTACAAGTAAAATATAAATACATTATTAAGAATTGCTGTGGGTCTTGATAATACAGAGAGTTAAAGTGATTTATGAGCTAAACACTAATTTTCAAAGATAAACATATGTTACAAGTAAAATTTAAAAACATTAATAGGAATTACTGTGGGTTCTGTAAATTTTTATTATCAGCTATTTGTAGAGCACCAACATATTCCACAGCGCTAACTTATACATAGGGAATGATCTGCTGTTTCAAATGCAGATAATTCTTAGTCCATATCTTGAGCAAAAACAATTGGAGAGGCTGAAAGAGAAGGTGGGCAAAGGGACTGCATCCAAAGCCGCAACCATAAGGCCCACTACCTCCATGCATTGAGCTACAGAAGGAAGATGATAACTTTAAAGAAGAGGAGGTGCCTTCTGAAGTTTGAGCCTGTGAGACTTCATAAGGTAAAGGTGTATTAAAACTGAGTCCATGATGATTCCCAGAAAAGACACCTTTGTATTTGCAGAAAAAGCTTTTTGTAACATTGATTCTCCAACCAAGATCCTGAAGGATGTATAGAAGCTTTTCAGCATTGCAAGAGGCAGAGAAGAAGCCTGAACTAGGATGTCATTCAGAAAAGTGGCACTAGAGATGCCTGGACTCTGATTACAGTTAATAATGCTCCCTGCAACTTTGTGAAGATACGTGGAGCTGCAGCTAGACCAAAAGGAATGGCAACAATCAGATAGTGTCTGTTGAGGAAGTCAAGTCTGAGTAATTGATGATGATCCTTGAAAAGCGATAGGAGGTATGCATCCTAGAGGTCTTTGGTAGACATAAATAGGCCCTATTGGATCATGGGTAAAATTGTGCCAATTGATTCCATTCTGAAAGTCAGTACCCTTAAGAACTTGTTTAAGGATTTCAAATACAAAATCTGTCTGAAAGTCCCTTCCTTCTTTGGGACAATATAGTGATAAGGAACAATTACTCCCAGATACTCTTGTTCCTGAACACACTGAATGAAGGCAGCCACAGGATATTTGGGGACATGAAACAGATGGAATCGTCCTCAAAGAGACCTGGATTGAAAGCCTATCCTGTAGCCTTGGGATATGATGATTTGAATCCAAGGGCCTTGGACTGAATGAAAATGAGGCCTTTTGAAAAGACTCAAGCTGCCCCCTACCAGAAGAAGTTCTGGTCTGGGGGCGGCACCTTCATGCAGATTTAGAATTTGCATTGGACTTCTTGGATTGCATATGCTTTGTCTATGAAGAACCAGGCTTCAAGGCGAGCCAGGAGAACTCTGAGAGGAGGAAGATTTCTGATCTATTGCGAAGCAAAGGAAACTGGTTTTCCTGGCCCACTCTTTCCCTTTGATTTCTTATCCAGAGAAGGAAACTTTTACCTTCTGTCACAGTCTAAATTATGGAGTCCAGGTCAGAACCAAAAGAATTTTGCCATTAAAAATAAAGAGACAGACATTTTTAGACACCCTGACGACCAAGGTTTAAGCCATAAAGCCCTTTTTGTGAGGACTGCCATGGACATATTCTTGACATCCATTCCAGTTGATGTCCATTACTGCATCACAAATAAAAGCATTAGACATTTCCTTAAAGGGACACTGAACCCACATTTTTTCTTTTGTGAATTAGATAGAGCATGAAATCTTAAGCAACTTTCTAATTTACTCCTATTATGAAATTTTCTTCATTCTCTTTGTATCTTTATTTGAAATGCAAGAATGTAAGTTTAGATGCTGGCCCATTTTTGGTGAAAAACCTGGGTTGTTCTTGCTGATTGGTGGATAAATTCATTCACCAATAAAAAAGTGCTGTCCATAATCTGAACCAAAAAAGAAGCTTAGATGCCTTCTTTTTCAAATAAAGATAGTGAACGAAGAAAAATCGATAATAGGAGTAAATTAGAAAGTTGCTTAAAATGTCATGCTCTATCTGAATCACACAAAAAAAAAATTGGGTTCAGTGTCCATTTAATGCATTTTTGAAGGCCTTCAGTTAAAGAATTAGCAGCCAATCTACCTGCAAATTATAAAGTACAGGTAATTAGCAAATAAGGTACTTTGCATTTTCCGTCAATACAGAAAATAGACTACGTACAATAAAATACAAGGAATCATGCACAAGATACATGATATTAGCATGTTCTAACTATACATAATCTATATTGCAAACAATAAGATACCTAAAAATAACAAATATATTACATGAAATTAGCATGTTCCGTCAATACAGAAAACTTTACTACATATAATACGGTACATATAACTAGTAATAATAATGTATCTGTAATTGAAATGTTCTACTTATATAGAACTATACTGTGTACATTAAGGTACATCGGATTAGTTAATAAAGTGCATCTAATTGGCCTGTACTGTCAATACAACATCGATACTGCATACAATGCATGAGTCAGCACATATGGTACATGTCAATGCAGAGACTATAATACATACTATAAGGTACATTGATATGTATAAGAGAATATACAGGGTATCTATATATCCTTATGCATTATCTTTATCATGACACCAGGCTATAGTATTCCAATGACTGTATTTTAAGTCTGCTCCTAGAATACCTTTTCTGATGTGTAAATAATACAGTGATGCGTTGCTTTACATGATAAAAACTCATGGATTCATTATGCATGGAAGCACAGATGTGCATAATACACAATGCAGTGTTCTCTTATCA
The DNA here is from genome assembly GCF_027579735.1 of Bombina bombina. Lineage (NCBI taxonomy): Eukaryota > Metazoa > Chordata > Amphibia > Anura > Bombinatoridae > Bombina > Bombina bombina. The sequence continues at coordinate 1,140,421,773 of NC_069502.1, forward strand.
CGTCATGGTGCTTTAGAATTCATGATTAGCAGAATGCTTAAGAACCTTGAAAAGGTGTGCAAGCAATACTATGGGGATTCAAACTTGCAGGTTTTTTAAACAAATGCATAATGCAATGTTCACACACTTAAGGTGGAAGTTAAAGCATATATAATAAAATATATGGCTATTCCGGTGCCAAGTTACCTAATAGTATACATAGGTTTTTCAGAGGAAACACACTGATTTCTCCTGACAGCAATATAGGATTCACTCTCTGAATATTTTTAGACACCATGTCTTGGCTTTCTACAGTGCAGGGAAAACTTTAAAAACTGTGCTCCACTGTGTTAGAAATGCGCTCTGATAAACAAGAGCAATGTCCCACTAAGCGAGCTGTCAAACCTCAAAAAGGAACTAATCTGAGATCCCATCCTATGATACGGAGTGGCTAAAAGCATGCCAAAAAGAAGCACTGAGGAGATTTCAGAATAATCAAGTACCCATTGAAAAAATAATAATAAAAGGGATACAGCTTTCTAAAAGAAACAGAATTTATGCTTACCTGATAAATTACTTTCTCCAACGGTGTGTCCGGTCCACAGCGTCATCCATAACTTGTGGGAATATTCTCTTCCCCAACAGGAAATGGCAAAGAGCACAGCAAAAGCTGTCCATATAGTCCCTCCCAGGCTCCGCCCCCCCAGTCATTCGACCGACGGTTAGGAGAAAAAAGGAGAAACTATAGGTTGCCGTGGTGACTGTAGTGTATAGAGAAAGAAATTTTTCAAACCTGATTAAAAAAACCAGGGCGGGCCGTGGACCGGACACACTGTTGGAGAAAGTAATTTATCAGGTAAGCATAAATTCTGTTTTCTCCAACATTGGTGTGTCCGGTCCACGGCGTCATCCATAACTTGTGGGAACCAATACCAAAGCTTTAGGACACGGATGAAGGGAGGGAGCAAATCAGGTTACCTAAACAGAAGGCACCACGGCTTGCAAGACCAAGTCGCTGCCTTACATATCTGATCAACAGAAGCCTCGTTCTTAAAGGCCCATGTGGAAGCCACAGCCCTAGTAGAGTGAGCTGTGATTCGTTCAGGAGGCTGCCGTCCGGCAGTCTCATAAGCCAATCGGATGATGCTTTTCAGTCAGAAAGAGAGGTAGCAGTAGATTTTTGTCCTCTCCTCTTACCAGAATAAACGACAAACAAAGAAGAAGTTTGTCTGAAATCCTTTGTTGCTTCTAAATAGAACTTTAAAGCACGGACTACATCTAAATTGTGTAACAAACGTTCCTTCTTTGAAACTGGATTCGGACACAAAGAAGGAACAACTATTTCCTGGTTAATATTCTTGTTGGAAACAACTTTTGGAAGAAAACCAGGCTTGGTACGCAAAACAACCTTATCTGAATGGAACACCAGATAGGGTGGATCACACTGCAAAGCAGATAGTTCAGAAACTCTTCTAGCAGAAGAAATAGCAACCAAAAACAGAACTTTCCAAGATAGTAACTTGATATCTATGGAATGTAAGGGTTCAAACGGAACCCCTTGAAGAACTGAAAGAACTAAATTTAGACTCCAGGGAGGAGTCAAGGGTCTGTAAACAGGCTTGATTCTGACCAAAGCCTGTACAAAAGCTTGTACATCTGGCACAGCTGCCAGTCGTTTGTGTAACAAGACAGATAAAGCAGAAATCTGTCCTTTTAGAGAACTTGCTGACAATCCCTTATCCAAACCTTCTTGGAGAAAGGGGAGGATCCTGGGAATTTTAATCTTACTCCATGAGAATCCCTTGGATTCACACCAACAGATATATCTTTTCCATATTTTATGGTAAATCTTTCTAGTCACAGGTTTTCTGGCTTGGACCAGAGTATCTATCACTGAATCTGAAAACCTGCGCTTGGATAAAATCAAGCGTTCAATTTCCAAGCAGTCAGCTGGAGAGAAACTAGATTTGGATGTTCGAATGGACCTTGTACTAGAAGATCCTGTCTCAAAGGTAGCTTCCATGGTGGAGCCGATGACATATTCACCAGGTCTGCATACCAAGTCCTGCGTGGCCGCGCAGGAGCTATCAGAATCACCGAGGCCTTCTCCTGTTTGATTCTGGCTACAAGCCTGGGAAGGAGAGGGAACGGTGGAAACGCATAAGCTAGGTTGAACGACCAAGGCGCCACTAATGCATCCACTAGAGTCGCCTTGGGATCCCTGGATCTGGACCCGTAGCAAGGAACCTTGAAGTTCTGACGAGACGCCATCAGATCCATGTCTGGAATGCCCCATAATTGAGTCAACTGGGCAAACACCTCCGGGTGAAGTTCCCACTCCCCCGGATGAAAAGTCTGACGACTCAGATAATCCGCCTCCCAGTTGTCTACTCCTGGGATGTAGATTGCAGATAGGTGGCAGAAGTGATCCTCTGCGCATTTGATGATTTTGGACACCTCTCTCATCGCCAAGGAACTCCTTGTTCCCCCCTGATGGTTGATGTAAGCTACAGTCGTCATGTTGTCTGACTGGAATCTTATGAATCCGGCCTTCGCTAGTTGAGGCCAAGCCCAGAGACCATTGAATATCGCTCTCAGTTCCAGAATGTTTATCGGGAGAAGAGACTCTTCCCGAGAACATAGACCCTGAGCTTTCAGAGAATCCCAGACCGCGCCCCAGCCTAATAGACTGGCGTCGGTCGTGACAATGACCCACTCTGGTCTGCGGAAAATCATTCCCTGGGACAGGTGATCCTGGGTCAACCACCAACGGAGTGAGTCTCTGGTCATCTGGTCTACTTGAATCATTGGAGACAAGTCTGTATAGTCCCCATTCCACTGCTTGAGCATGCACAATTGTAATGGTCTTAGATGAATTCGAGCAAAAGGAACTATGTCCATTGCTGCAACCATCAACCCTACTACTTCCATGCACTGAGCTATGGAAGGCTGCAGAATAGAGTGAAGAACTTGACAAGCGTTTAGAAGCTTTGACCTTCTGACTTCTGTCAGGAAGAACTTCATTTTTAAAGAATCTATTATCGTTCCCAAGAAGGGAACTCTTGTCGACGGAGACAGGGAACTCTTTTCTACGTTCACCTTCCACCCGTGAGATCTGAGAAAGGCTAGAACAATGTCTGTATTAGCCTTTGCTTTGGAAAGAGACGACGCTTGGATTAGAATGTCGTCCAGATAAGGTGCCACTGCAATACCCCTTGGTCTTAGAACCGGAAGAAAAACCTAGAAGGGACCCTAGCAACTTTGTGAAAATCCTTGGAGCAGTGGCTAGCCCGAATGGGAGAGCTACGAACTGGTAATGCTTGTCCAGAAAGGCGAACCTTAGGAACTGATGATGATCTTTGTGGATAGGAATATGTAGATACGCATCCTTTAAATCCACGGTAGTCATAAATTGACCCTCCTGGATTGTAGGTAAAATTGTTAGAATGGTTTCCATTTTGAACGATGGAACTCTGAGAAATTTGTTTAGAATTTTTAAATCCAGAATTGGTCTGAGAGTTCCCTCTTTTTTGGGAACTACAAACAGATTTGAGTAAAACCCCTGACCCTGTTCCACAGTTGGAACTGGGTGTATCACTCCCATCTTTAACAGGTCTTCTACACAATGTAAGAATGCCTGTCTCTTTATTTGGTTTGAAGATAAGTGAGACATGTGGAACCTTCCCCTTGGGGGTAGTTCCTTGAATTCCAGAAGATAACCCTGAGAGACTATTTCTAGTGCCCAGGGATCCTGAACATCTCTTGCCCAAGCCTGAGCGAAGAGAGAGAATCTACCCCCTACAAGATCCGGTCCCGGATCGGGGGCTACCCCTTCATGCTGTTTTGGTAGCAGCAGCAGGCTTCTTGGCCTGTTTACCCTTGTTCCAGCCTTGCATTGGTTTCCAAGCTGGTTTAGTCTGGGAAGCGTTACCCTCTTGTCTAGAGGCTGCCGAGTTGGAAGCCGGTCCGTTCCTGAAATTGCGAAAGGAACGAAAATTGGACTTATTCTTAGCCTTGAAAGGTTTATCTTGTGGGAGGGCATGGCCCTTTCCCCCAGT